>NC_091121.1:182529719-182777219 GCF_040183065.1 Periplaneta americana | reverse complement strand
ATGTAGTTTCAACAAAACACAATTTTTATTGTCTGTTACCATAACAATAGGTTACAAACATTTCTTTCAAGTGCTGAAAAGTGAATCTTCTTCTATTGTCTCTGAGGATAGATTTATACTGACTAAAAGAGCGTTCGACGTCACAAGAAGTAACTGGTACATAATTCAATTTCACAATGTCTGCTGGGGATAAGTCCAAGTTAATCTTCACTGTTGATTCACCACTCATCACAGCAACAACCTTTTGTAGTTCTTCATATCCAGGGTTTTTTGAAAGTACAGTGTCCACCTTAGCTCTTACTGCATCTGCAACTTTACCTCTACCACGATTCAGTTGTTCCACAGTACTATTTATAATTTCAAAACTTTCAGATAGTGAAAGGTGCCTATTTTGGAGACTTTTGAGCGTTTTTATGATGCATGAAAATGTATGCTGAATGTGAGCTAAGTCATTCTTCACACTTATGTCACAGGTAACTGTTTTCGCAGTATCAATTGAGACTGCATCTTCAGAGTCCAATGCAAGGAGAACATTGTTAATAGAGTCTATATGTTCGGCATAATATTCAACTGCTTCTAGCCATGTACCCCATCTAGTTAAAATTGGCTTTGGTGGCAATGGAATTTCAGGGTACATTTCTTTCAACACGTTAACTCTACTGGGAGCTTTGAGAAATACTTTTTTCACTGATGAAATCAACAAATCTACTTTAGGGAAATTGTCTCTGACCACTTCTGCCACACGATGAAATGCATGCGCCACACAAGTAAAATGAGTCAATTTAGGATATACAACAGATAATGCTTGTCCAGCTTTGACCATATAAGGGGCAGCATCGCTAATAAAGAATAACACATTATCGTACATAATACCCTTTGGCCACAGGATACCCATAGCTTCGTTGAACAGTTTAACTATAGTTTTGTTATTGCACTTTTCTAGAACATCACAATGTAAAAGAATTCGTTCAGAATATTGTTCACTTAACAAACCGATAACTACATTACCAACAAGTCTACCTTCTTTGTCGGGAGTCTCATCAATGGAAACCCAAATTGAACTATCTTTAATTTCATCTCTTATCTTCTGTATTGTCTCATCGTAGATGGATGGAGCATACGTCTTCCTAAGTGTTGACTCATCCGGGATTGTATGTTGAGTATATTTTTCAAGGAATTCCCTGAAGACCTTATTCTTTAGTTTGTAGAGAGGAATATCAGCAGAGATGAGAGAACGGCACAGGTCGATGTTAAACTCAGATCTTACATTCGATGTTGTTGGTTGTGTTAAAAACAATTGTCTCTGCTTGGAATTTAGTTGTTTGTTGGCCTGATGTTTACTAGTTGTAATGTGTTGTTGCATCAGGAACTTTTGTGTAGATGATACTGCACACTGACACAAATTACAAAATAATATTTTATTGTCAGTTGATAAACCATCTTCTTTAAATTCTGAAATGTAACTTGTTAGTTTTGATTTTAAATTGACTGAATGACGTACTTTTGGCATATTTACCGTCTTTATAGTATGATTTACAAAACTGAACCTATGTGTACTCTGACTGGCATTTAACTGTTGAGCTGCACAACTGAAGTCTGTTAAAAATTTTAAATTAAATGAATACAGTTTTGTAACTTACTTTCCCATTGTTGATAGGACTGCTAATTTTCAAATAACTCTGATGTTAAAGGGATTACTGAACATGTGTTTAAATCTCTATTGTTGAAATGTATTTTTAAAAGTTAATGGAATTTTGTTTTGTTTTATTGTTAAACCTAATATAATATGGACTGTTTTATATGAAATATGGAAAATATATGGAAATTAATGAAAATATGTACTAAAATCTAAAATATGGAAAAATATGGAAAATAAAAGTAGGATTTTTCAACCCTACACATTGTGAAACATAAAGATAATGCAAAATATAAATTATATTAGCTTTATAAGTAAATATGTATTTACATATAAATCCTTTCCCTGATAATTACTTTCATCTTTAAATTCACTTGCATTTCCATTACCAACATCATTGTTATTACCCTCTCGTCCACTAACATAACTACTTCAATCTCTCCCATCATAATTCATAGTTTCACACTCACGTATACGTCCGCCGAGTTAGATCTGTGGTAGCGTGTCTGCCTCCAGACTAGCCGGCTCGGGTTCGATTCCCGGCGGGGTCAAATTTCTACCTCGGGACTAGGAGTTGCACAACTTCTAATCACTAGATTGTGCACCAATATGCCTGGGTTAAATCTCAAATCTCTCCGCAGTGCATATGAAGAGAAGGCATATGTCATTGTTGATAGAGATTCGTCCGTCGGATGGGGACGTTAAGCCTGGCGGCCCCTTGGTGCTATTCGACAGGGGTAGGCTACGTGCCGGCACCGGGTTTGCCCTTCTCCCTTCCTTATCATTATCATCATCATCATCACGCATTCCCTACACTACACTTAAACGAACAATTACACATACACTCATCCTAGTACACGACATAACTCTCCACAGATACATATCATGTACAGTGTGGCCCGCCGAAGTGGTGTACAACTATAAAAATGGGTCACAGTCCTGCCATCCATATATTGCGGAACCCGAATCACGCAAGTAAAGTGGGTAGGCATTGCATACACACACCTATCCATTTCTACTCTTATCTTCTTCACCACACCCATAACTTTTTCTAACTAGTTTACTATATCCACCATGAGTAATATCACATCCGGCACCACCATCAGTGTTACACCGTCATGTTAAAAAACATGTTATGTTTTATTTAACGACGCTCGCAACTGCAGAGGTTATATCAGCGTCGCCGGATGTGCCGGAATTTTGTCCCGCAGGAGTTCTTTTACATGCCAGTAAATCTACTGACATGAGCCTGTCGCATTTAAGCACACTTAAATGCCATCGACCTGGCCCGGGATCGAACCCGCAACCTTGGGCATAGAAGGCCAGCGCTATACCAACTTGCCAACCAGGGCGACTACACCGTCATTGTTACTAGTGTCCACCACTAACATCACGGTTACTTTCAACTCCATTGTTATTATTTTCTCCTTCTATACCACATCTACCACAATATTATGTTACATAATGTAATGGTAACATCATAGTATAACATGTGGCCTACAGTATGTTTTTTTTAAATTATGGTTTATTTAACGACGCTCGCAACTGCAGACGTTGTATCAGAGTCGCCTGTGTGCCGGAATTTTGTCCCTCAGGAGTTCTTTTACATCCCAGTAAATCTACTGACATAAGCCTGTCGCACTTAAGCACACTTAAATGCCATCGACCTGGACCAGGATCGAACGCGCAACCTCGAGCACAGAAGACCAGCGCTATACTGACTACGCTACCGAGGCCGACTAGAGTTTGTTTTAGGTACTGTTGAATATGCAGGGTGTATCGTAAGTAATGTCATTAATTTCGGGAAATTATTCTTTGAGTTACATCACGTAAGTTTAATACAAACATGGTGCTTCTTTCGGCCCAAGACTTTATAATGAAATTATAAACCATTTTCCAAATTTGAAATATTTTAAAATTGAAGCTTTTAAAAAATAAATTTGTAAAATTATCCATGATATATAATATTAACAAATGTATTTTTTTACCTTTTATTTCTGTCGACTATATTAATGTTTTTAATGAATATCACTGGCTTCTGTCGGATTGTCAATTTATAATAAATGTGTATTTTTCTCTCTTTTTCTCTTTCTTCTCTATTCATGCTCTTGTGCTGTATTTATTGGTTTGAATTAAGTTACTTACTGTATTTAGTAAATTGTCCTTGTAAATTTTATGTTATATTATTGACTAAGACCACACCGTTCACGAGCCTGGCTCTAACGGTAGTGACTAGAAACATTTTTGTTTTATAAATTTAATTTGTACTTACTAGCTAGCTAGTTAAATAAATAAATAAATAAGTAAATAAATAAATAAATAAGTAAATAAATAAATAAATAAATAAATAAATAAATGAACAAATGAATAAATGAATAATTCAATATATGAATATATGAATAAATGAATCAATGAAACAAATGAATAAATGAATCAATGAATTAATTAATGAATCAATAAATGAATAAATGAATAATAAATACAATTTTCCAAATTTTTGCTTCCTCTTTGAGATAAAAATTGTTTTATATGCAATATTTCATAGCGTGTTTGGGAAAACCAGTGATTTAATTCCCAATATGCTCAGTCTATTTAAGAGAACAGTGTATTATGATAATAAATGATTGAAAGAATTTTAGTTTTGTCCTTTGAATATACAGAAATTTGATCTGAACAAATGTAACTTTTTGTTTTGCAGAGGAATTCTATAAAGTGACTGAGCATATCGGGAATTAAATCAATGGCTTTCCTAAAACACGCTATGGAATGTTTCATATAAAACAATATTTATCTCAAAAAGGAAACAAAAACGAGCGAAATTGTATTAACTTTTGTGCGAGATCGTGCATATTTGCTTGGTTTCCGCACAAAACCAATCCGCGGTAAGTCTAAAATTCCACATTCAGTATTCCCAACCTAACACACATAACAATTTCCCTCTTCTTACCGCTTAAGTGACATATTGATTTTACTGCTTTAGGCTTTTAACATATTATTTTTAGAGACGTTCAATATAGTAATAAATTATAAATTGGAAACTTACCACTGCAATTTCACCTAAATTGCAATGTTAATTATTGTTTTTAAATATCTGCAAAAATTAAGTAAACTCTACAACTCCACTAAAGTTACTGCGTTCGTGATGCAAGCAACATTAAGGAAGCCGTGAAAAAATCAACAAGATTCCAGATGCCGATGTTATTACTGCAATATGTTATATAAATAATATTGTTAAAATATTGAAATGAAAAATAAATCATTACATAACCTTACCGTTTGTTTTAAGTTCGCATTTATAGACTGGGGAAAAAAAAAGACAGACTTATATCACGGCCTGTTGGAGTATAGTAAACACAGAAAACATTTTAAAGCAACAATGTTGAAGATATATATTTTTGTTTTCCAAATTTTCCGTCATTGAACAGAAACCAAGATGGAGATTTCATTGCAACTAATTAGAAATTCCTCTTTCAAGTATGTAATAAATGATCTTCGCACAAAATAATGTACGATACACGAGCGGTATGTTTTCTTTCAATTCTCGGAAATTAAAAAAGCTCAACTACGTTTCGCTTTTTCAAACTTTTCCTCGAACATGAAACTTCAACATACCGCTCTTGTAACGCACATTACTATTTTTTGTTTGAAATATCTCAAAGAATAGCCCCTGAAATGAATGATATTATTTATGATTAACCCTGTATTTTTATTGGCAGTAACTATTTGTAATCATAAAAGCAACGCAAGATTGTGGATTAATCTGATGTTAATTGTCTCCATACTTGCAAATACAAGAGGACGAAAGTTATTAATTAATACAGAAAGTAGCGATGCTCATATGGGCTTAATTGGTTTTAACAAAGTTCGGCTCTCTGTACTGGATAACCACACGACTGAAGCCTAATTGTGGTGAGGATGTTGGAAGCCCTGATTACAGCCCATTATACCAGAAACATCTCTACTGCCCCTTATACAAGACTAAAAGCCTACTCAAGCAGGAGATCTGATCATATCTTGACAACAGTGCAAATAAAATAACACAACAGCATTTCTGCTAAGGACAGTGTTGGCGTTGTTACTGGATACCTTTACAGTAGACTAAGTTGATAGTAAACATATTTACATCTTACACTTCTATTAATCTCGAATTCCGGGACGTAGCTTAATTTATTCTTGAAAATGTTTTCACAAACAAAATCTACCTTCATTCATTGACTTCCTTTTTTTGTTCCATCTTCAAAATTGTCAGATTTATGGGCCAATATTAAACATTCCTTTATAAAGGGAGTCCCTGGTTACGTGACCAGCATGACAAAAGAAAACAAGAAATACATATCCTAAATTAATCATGATAGTATTGTATTTTTCTTTATTTTGTCGCTTACCGTCAGAGGTGAAATTTACAAATAACATTATAGAACGAAACAATTGAAGACCTATATAGTCTACATTAAACATGTTAAAAAAAAAAAGACACTAATGGCCAGTTTCTCCAAGAAATGTTTAATTTGGCTTAACTAGTTTTAAATTAACAGTCTGTTTATTTTTAACGTTATGTTAATGTATTTTCCATTTCTTCAACATCATTTTGTTTAAAACAACCAACACTTGACTATAACAGTCGTGAACACTTCTGCGTGTTCAGTTCAAAGTGTCATGGCTCGCTGTATGCCGTCATGTGGCTAGCCGATGAGCCTAGAGAATTCAATCTTCCTACACTTCCGCAAAGGCGTATTACCTATTTGCCAGAGAAGTTGCCTGGCAAGTACGGCGTTAATTCTGAAGGGTACTTACCGATACTTACGGTAACGCCGGTAGTGGCAGGAATGTGAACTGTTTGGAAACACGTACTGAGGTGAGTTTTTTTTCTTTGTGGGGAGAGGGTTAAGACGATTACTTACGTATTAATTGACATTAACTTCGACGGTCAACATGGACACGGAGCATTTGATTTGTGTTGTGGAATGTTGCCGTTACCGATGATAACAAATACCCTGCGTACGACTTGCCCACGCAAAACACAATTCGAAAGAGGTTATGGTCCACACCTGTGGAGTAACGGTCAGCGCGCCTGGCCGCGAAACCAGGTGGCCCGGGTTCGAATCCCGGTCGGGGCAAGTTACCTGGTTGGGGTTTTTTTCTGGGATTTTCCCTCAACCCAATACGAGCGAATGCTGGGTAACTTTCGGTGCTGGACCCCGGACTCATTTCACCAGCATTATCACCTTCATATCATTCAGACGCTAAATAACCTAGATGTTGATAAAGCGTCGTAAAATAACCCAATAAAATAAAAAATAAAATAAAAAGAGGTTATGGTAGCACACAGACCGTACAGACCGCCATCTGTTGCTACGACGTTCAAGTTATACCATACACGTTCTCAAGTTCAGATTGAACGCATTGAATAATAGGCAATTTCTCTGACATAAAATCTGAAACTCGCTTCAAATCGCTGACTCACAACAGTGACGTCATGACACACTTTGAAATGAACAACCAGTATTTTAACCACTCAGTAACAGTTGGTATTTATTTTGCGCATGGAAGACAATTTTTTATTGGCTGATATTATTCTTTAAGTTCTGTATTGTAGAGTAAGTCATGAAGCATGTATAAAATCATAACCTGGTACAGTAGGCCATGATCGATAAAAAAGACGACAAATGAAAGTTGTAGGTGACTACTACTGAATAATAATATTATTACAAAGTAAGGTTATAGTACTAATGCTAGCATAAGACTTCTCAAAGAAGAAATTTTTGCTGAAACCTTTTTAATATTGTGACAGCGACGTGAGATTCGAACTCACGACCAGCGTCCCGCATGAAAGCAGATCGCACAGGCTGCACGGAACATTGAGTGACGTCGCGCGGTGGAGAGAAGAGAGAGGGTGTATTACGTCACGCGACGAGTTTGCGCGCGCATCTGGTGCTGGTAGAGAGAAGAGGGCTCTGGATTTCTCTGGAATGCCATCTCTAGAGACGGGTGGAACCTTCGAGATTACGTCACTGTGGTTATAAATTACGGTCGCGAAGGAACGACAGCAGTTTTCAGAGTTTTCAGTTATTCCGTCAGTGAGTAAGCCAGAGCAAGCAAGCCAGAGTTCGACTCGAGTGTGCGTCCGCATCTGCGTCAGCATCCGAAGGCCTGAGTTCGAGTGCAGTGGACCGCAGTTGGAGGGACCTGAGTTCGAGTGCAGTGGACCGCAGTTGGAGGGACCCGAGTTCGAGTACAGTGAACTGTCTCTGAAGGTCTGTGGTTCGAGATACTGTGAACTCGAGTGACTGAGATAGAAGAACTGTGAACTGAGAACTGGTAGTTCTGATTTGTAAATAGTGCTTTGTAAATATTAGTTAAGATTAACAGTTCATTGTTGTGCGTAATAATCCAAGTAAACTGTCATTGTCGTCGGTGGAGTGCTATAACGAATACTTTGTTGAGTGAAGATCCAATTGTTGACGAGAGCGTTTAAGGTGAATTGTAGAAAGGAATTATTGTTGTGACGAATAAATTACATTGTTGTTACTAATAAAATTCACAATATAATAGTCACTGTGTATTTTGAAACATTACTGACATTAGTATTACTGAGCCAGTATCATAGAATCAAGAGTAAATTTTAGATGCTGAATTGGAGTAAGTAATTATTTCTGTGTGGAGGATTTGAAGTCTGGTTTAATTTTTTGTAAAATTTTGAGGCCTAATTGTTTTGAAAGTCTATATTGTCACAAATTGAGTATCATGCATAGTATATAAATCATCATTTCTAGTTACCTTGCCACGTTGAGATCCCACATTTTATGAATATTCAAGACACGTAAAATAGCCCAGTATCAAAATAAGCAGCTAATATGATAATCGGATTACTTTTGTGCGAGATCGTGCGTATTTGCTTGTTTTCCGCACAGAACCAATACGCGGTAAGTGTGAAATACCACATTCAGTATTCCCAACGTAACACACATAACAATTTCCCTCTTCTTACCGCTTAAGCGCGACATTCATTTTACTGCTTTAGGCTTTTAACATATTATTTTTAGAGACGTTTAACATAGTAATAATTATAAATTGGAAACTTACCACTGCAATTTTACCTAAATTGCAATGTTAATTATTGTTTTTAAATATTTGCAAAAATTAAGTAAAGTCTACTACTCCACGAAACTTATTGCATTCCTGATACAAGTAACATTAAGGAAGCCGTGAAAAAATCAACGAAATTACAGATGCCGATGTTATTACTGCAATATGTTATATAAATAATATTGTTAAAATATTAAAATGAAAAATAAATCATTACATAACCTTACCGTTTGTTTTAAGTTCGCATTTATAGACTGGGGGGGAAAAAAGACAGACGTATATCACGGCCTGCTGGAGTATAGTAAACACAGAAAATATTTTACAGCAACAATGTTGAAGAAAGATATTTTGGTGTTCCGAAGTTGGCGTCATTAAACAGAAACTAACATGGAGATTTCATTGCAACTAATTAGAAATTCGTCTTTCAGGTATGTAATAAACGATCTTCGCACAAAATAATGTGCGATACACGAGCGATATGTTTGTTTTCATGTTCTCGGAAATTAAAAAAGCTCAACTACGTTTCGCTTTTTCAATCTTTTCCTCGACCATGAAAACGTCAACATACCGCTCTTGTAACGTATAATACTATTGAAGATTATCTTCCCTATATTAGCTTTCCAAAGTGTCTTTTAAATGTTATGTTATCAGTCATTCACGAAATGTTCCTGAAAGAGAGAAATAAATATTATTTTCACAACTTCTGTTTGAACAGCAGTGGTGTCATCTGCCATATTTAATTTAATTTATTGGTCTGACCCAATATTTTGGGTTTGCCCTGCGACACAGAATACCTCACAATAAAATTTAAAATGAAAAATTATATGAACAGGTTTCAGACAAAATTGATTAAGACGTAAGAAAGAAAATAGAACGAAATATAATTTAAATTGAATGTACACCATAAAGATGCTGACGAAATATCGCTACAGAAAATTTTATAATGGTGGTGACGATGGCATCTTGAAGATCTCTCGTCAGCTTGTATTTTTCCCTCCACTTTACAAAGGCTTTCGGAATGGTGCCTCTCGCTCCGAAGAAGAGACCGGTAACTGTTATTTTTTCTATGTTGTATTTCGCCGATAGGTACTGAATCGTGGGCTCGTGGATTTTCTGTTAAATGAGTTAACTGCCTAAAATCCTACATTTAAAGTCAACAAACACCTAAGAATCTGTTAAGCCAAACTAAAAAAATTAAACAGAAGATGACCGAAAATAGGTCGAAACATGTTAACAAGGTACGTTAATATTTAACACAAGAAAGTTCTTATCATACATATTCCGAAGTGATACAGTGTTAAAAGTTGTGTAATCAAGATGTAAGGTAGGTGTCCCTGATATGGCCATGCTAAGGTTTGAGAATTTTTCTAGCCGCCATTTTGAAAAAAAATGTAAACCACTTTTTTCTTACTCGTTCTCAGTCTAATGGACTTTCTTAAAATAATTTCCTTTCCCCATAAAAATAGCTTTAATTGTCCAAAAAGTCCCAAATTCCAAAAGTCTACCTACTGGCCATATCAGGAACATGTGCACATGATATGGCCACCCTTGTTCCATGTTATACAAATCGTGATTGTTTTCAGTTTGATAGCGCAGTTGTGTTAAAATTAAATAATTCTGGTGTAAAATGAATAAAAATGACACTTAATAATCTTTTTCATAATTCAAAAGTGTAGTCAAAACACGTTTTTCCATAAAACATTAAGTTGTTTTTCTTAAAATACAAAATTTTTGCGTAATCCCAGCTATAAGGCATGTAAATTTGTCAGGTGAAAAAATAAAAGTGAAATGAACTTGATATGGCCATGGTGCATTTGAATTAAAATTTATGTTTTATTTAACGACGCTCGCAACTGCAGAGGTTATATCAGCGTCGCCGGATGTGCCGGAATTTTGTCCCGCAGGAGTTCTTTTACATGCCAGTAAATCTACTGACATGAGCCTGTCGCATTTAAGCACACTTAAATGCCATCGACCTGGCCCGGGATCGAACCCGCAACCTTGGGCATAGAAGGCCAGCGCTATACCAACTCGCCAACCAGGTCGACGGTGCATTTGATATGGCCATATCAGGAGCAGGTAAGCTTTCACGAAAATCGTTTGATTATGAACAACTCGTAAAATATACGCCATCAACTACAACACCAATCAACAGAACATTAAAAACTGAATGGAGTACGATGGCTTTGATAGAACAAATCTTTGAAAAACATGCATAAAACAAAGGAGACTTACTGTACCAGAAAAAAATGAGAGGTCACATGAAAATCGCAAAACAGGCAACTGACGCCATATTGCTCAACCTGACTGGATGGAAAACGATCAAGTGACATACCAGGATGCCCTTTCACTGGATGCTGCTGCAATTTAGCGGATTTTTTGGTTAACTAACTCACAATAGGGGGGTGGTCATATCAGGAACATGGCCATAACAGGAGCACCGACCTTATAAAAAATGTAATATTGTATGTTATGCACATGACGCAGTTCTAATTGCCATGACAAAAGAAGAGCTTTAGCGATTACTTCATCTGTTTGTAATAACAGCAGAAAAATTTATTATGCAAGTATCTACAGAAAAATCTAAAAGTTTATGCCTCACTGACCATCACAGAGCTTATCGCTCTGACAAGGGAAGGGTTTCGGCTCGAACAGGAATTTCGTATCCAAAATTTGTATACAGGCCCATCTTTACATCTCTGTAAAGCTCTCCAAAGCATTCGTTTGTGTAATGTGTGGTTTGTCTGTTAGAGCACTGTACAAGTTGAGGGGTGGGGAGAGCACTGCACAAGTTAAGGGGATGGGACACCTTACCCGTAAGCCTAGCCTAGCCTAGAAGCTAGTGCGACTGGTAAAATGTGTAAAGCCCATTTAAGAACATTTTTCTCCAACGTTCTGTCTGAAAATATTGCAACTAATCAAAAATGTACACTGTTGTGTGAGTCATTGAATGTGCACAAGGACACAACCTTAATAAATGAGTCATTCCAATTCTAAGACATGGGATCATTCCACCTAAAAAAAAAACTAAATATATCCAGCCTCTGGATATCTATTTCCTTAGACAATACAAAATATATGCTCGGAGGATAACAGTTTGAATAAGGACTCTTGCTGAGAATCCAGAACTTAACTTGGGAAATCGAGTGTTTATAATGAAAATGCACTCTGTTATTCATAACCAGTTGTCTGCTCCAGTGTACCGCCCTATGCTTCAGTATTCCTGGCAGTCAGCTGGTTACGTGAATCCTGAACAAGTCTCGGACTTCAAAAATGTAATTCAGGTAGCATTTGATTTTTCAGCACTGGAGTGTGGTTCAGCAGATTGTTCAGGTGTTGCTTCTGCGTGTTGTGCTTATTGCTCCGCTCCATGCTGTTTCAGGCATTTTATAGAGAATCCTCATGTACATTTTTAAAGAAGTGTATTGATCAATACCAACCAAACGGAGGGTTACACAAGTGAATGCTTTTACGGTCTTCATCACCATTGTGAGGTAAGCCTCTGTACAAATTTTTAACCAAAAATTCCTGTTCGAGCTGAAACCCTTCCCTTGTGAGTGAAATCGTCTTCACAGTTCCCGTTCCTCCCTCACGCAACTCCTAGGCGTGGACAGGTTCTATATAAGTTTCATAGGCAATATCAGTGGTGGCCAAATGGCATTATCAAAGCAGTGTGTACGCGTTAGAAAACGATTATTTCATGAGAAATGGGAGGAAGAAGTTTTTTGCTGTTTAGAAGGGGAGAACATACGATGTATGTTATGCTCGAAAATCCTATTAGGCATTAATAAATTGAATATACAACGACATTACTCCTTATGTCATAAAGAACATGCTGAATTAGAAGGTAAGACAAATTAAATGTTATTTTTCGTACTATTCCGAAGAAAATTTATGATCTTAACATTTGCATAGTATACTAAATACGACATTATACCTTAAACACGCTGCATTAAAAGGTAGCCTACAAGGAATTAAATGTTGTCTGTACGTATTATTTCCAAAAGAATATTAAATAAAAATATTAAATGTGCGTAGAAAACGAAATATGATTTTCTGAAATTATTTTAGGTCGAGAACGTGCAAATCTATTAAGTAGTCTTGAGAAACGCCAGAATATTCAAGAAAATAAACGTAGACAACGTGATGGAATATTATTGGCTAGTTACGCAATTTCTCGTCTGTGATTTAAATCAATTCAGCTATGGAGAAACAGTAAAGAGGTTTATGATTAAAGCTGCCGAATTAATTTGCCCAATTGAATAAAAGTTTTCGAGTCTCTCACGTTAACCAAGCGCTTTCCTAATAATTCGCCACTGACCGCCTTAGCGATTACGATAAGGTGACGCAGGTCACAGCAGTTTATATTTCCCATCCTACTCTGCAGTCTCCTCTCCTAGTAAAAAATATTTCAAATCGAGTGCCTCACGTAACCGAAAATTGTGCCCATGTATGCCTTAGGGAATCGAACCCGCGAACTTTCGGCTTGGAGCACAGCCTAAGCTTTATGTTACGAGTATATGTGAAAGATAATTATAGTGTTAATTTACCACACGAGAAATTGCTCGCAAATTAAATACAATCGCTGTGCATCTGTAATTTTATCCTCGAGAACTCTATGGTAGTCATTTCTATAAAGTTGAGCAAGTCTTGATAATAGAGCGAATGTGCTGAGAGAACACTGGCATTTCTCACCTCGGAATCTGTAACACATAAGTACTGGGGAATTGTAGAGATTATGTTTAAATTTTAATTAAAACACCCCCAGCCACCCACTCACACGAGCATGCTCACCACTGAGCCACGGCACACAATTTATCCTCCTCCTTGCGGCCTCTTTGCATGAGGATATCTTACAAGGCGCAGCCATCTTAATCTTCTTGATTTAATGATTCTACAGAACGTAGGTGAGACCCGTAAATCACCAAGTTTCCTTATGAAGGTTTCTCTGTGTTTCAGCCAGTTCGTAATCCAACGTCCAAACATTCTTCTCTGCTATCCCTTTTGTAACATCAGCTTTACACTACAAAGTTCATAACATTGTTCAAAAGTTTTTTTCCTTATGATTTAGAACTTAGCTATTTTTAATCTGTTAACGAATTACTTAATTAAAATTATACATAGAAAAACATCTTGAAATATTATAAAAAAGGAGAACATCGTGATATGATGGTACTTCATTGTAAACCATATCTTACCCTTCGAAAGGGCCGACATTTTAAGGCAATTTTGTCTGTAGAGGTCAAAAAATGACATTTGTGCGAGATCGTGCGTATTTGCTTCGTTTCCGCACAAAACCAATCCGCGGAAAGTCTAAAATTCCACATTCAGTATTCCCAACCTGACACACATAACAATTTCCCTCTTCTTACCGCTTAAGTGACATATTGATTTTACTGCTTTAGGCTTTTAATATATATATTTTTTAGAGACGTTCAATATAGTAATAATTATAAATTGGAAACTTACCACTGCAATTTCACCTAAATTGCACTGTTAATTATTGTTTTTAAATATTTGCAAAAATTAAGTAAACTCTACAACTCCACTAAAGTTACTGCATTCGTGATGCAAGTAACATTAAGGAAGCCGTGAAAAAATCAACAAGATTCCATAGACTGGGGGGGGGGGGAAAGACAGATGTATATCACGGCCTGCTGGAGTATAGTAAACACAGAAAACATTTTAAAGCAACAATGTTGAAGATAGATATTTTTGTTTTGCAAATTTGCCGTCATTGAACAGAAACCAAGATGGAGATTTCATTGCAACTAATTAGAAATTCCTCTTTCAGGTATGTAATAAACGATCTTCGCACAAAATAATGTACGATACACGAGCGGTATGTTTTCTTTCAATTCTCGGAAATTAAAAAAGCTCAACTACGTTTCGCTTTTTCAAACTTTTCCTCGAACATGAAAACTTCAACATGCCGCTCTTGTAACGCATATTACTTTTTTTTTTTTTTTTTCAGTTTCCTTTGCCCGACTTGTATATTTGATAGTTATTTCCCGTGGAGAGCATGGTTTACAATTCATAATCTTTATATTTATAGACACTAATATTTCGGATTGTTTTGTGATTAAGACTAAGTACGGCATCACCTCTATCCCCAAAATTTACCCAATTTCTTGGCCCTCATAAAGATCATCGTTCAAACTCAGTATTGTTTCTGTATTTCTGAGAGTGTCACTTGTTATTTTAAAATATTTCGCATAGGTATATAGCTGTTAAAAGATATTATATAGGACTTTCATTTAAAAAATTTCCCAGTCTAAATAACTAATTATTTAAATTGAATTCAGTTTAAACAAAAAACACGTCAATTTAGATATTGCGGGAGAAGTCTGAAACCAGACTTAATAGCATTTTAGATTTCACCCCCCACGCCCAGCCATCCCCCACTTTTAAATTTCAAATGACCCCTATATTTTTATGCTTAAATATGAACGAGCATTCAATTATTTATACACTTCATTCGTCTTCACATCTTTTGTTTTCTATCGTCGCCCGGCAACCTGTATTTTTGTTAGTATCACTTAATTGTAGGATAAAAACACAGCTTATTTTGTGTAATTTCCTAAATTTAATCAATAAGGATAATTTATGTTCTCTCTTGAAGAGTATACACCATTTTAAAATAATTTCATACACAAACACAACTTTCAAAAGTCTGGTATTCTTCATTGAAAATAAATCTGAAAAAATTTTATTTGAACGTCTAATGAACTTAGTTTGCAGCATTTGCTGCACTAGCCACTAGTATTTACTTATTTATTTAATTTTATTTATTTATTTACTTATTTATTTATTTATTTACTTATTTATTTATTTATTTATTTATTTATTTATTTATTTATTTATTTATTTATTTATTTATTTCTTTTGGTAATACTTGTAACATAAAATATAATATAAACAGATAAAACTTCAGTTCACCCCTGAAAGAGTAGAACTTTTGCTCAGGGGCGGATAGTTTTGAAAGCCTAGTGAATATGAACGAACTGCACGCATTGTATTCTTCACCTGACATAATTAGGAACATTAAATCGAGACGTTTGAGATGGGCAAGGCATGTAGCACGTATGG
Organism: Periplaneta americana; assembly: GCF_040183065.1. Classification (NCBI taxonomy): domain Eukaryota; kingdom Metazoa; phylum Arthropoda; class Insecta; order Blattodea; family Blattidae; genus Periplaneta; species Periplaneta americana. Next base: position 182,761,408 of record NC_091121.1, on the reverse strand, counting down.
GCGAATCCAGAAATGCATATAGAGTGTGAGTTGGGAGGCCGGAGGGAAAAAGACCTTTGGGGAGGCCGAGACGTAGATGGGAGGATAATATTAAAATGGATTTGAGGGAGGTGGGATATGATGATAGAGAATGGATTAATCTTGCTCAGGATAGGGACCAATGGCGGGCTTATGTGAGGGCGGCAATGAACCTCCGGGTTCCTTAAAAGCCAGTAAGTAAGTGAATATGAACGAGCGTTGGTTTGAATCCCGCTTGAGTTGATTACCTGCATGGTGAATTTGAGGTTATCCTTAACGCATGTCAAGTACCATTTCATTATTACAAACCTCATCGACGCTAGATTTTTTTAGTTATTTAACGACGCTGTATCAGTTACTGGGTTATGCTGATGGGATGGGCAATAGTGAAATGGTATTTGGCGAGATGAGGCCGAGGATTCGCCATATATATTACCTGAAATTCGCCTTAATGTTGGGGAAAACCTCGAAAAAAACCCAACCAGGTAATCATCCCAAGGGGAATCGAACCCGCGCCCGAGTGCAACTCGGGATCGGCAGGTAAGCGCCTTAGCTGACTGAGCTACGCCAGTGGCCCCGACGCTAAATAACCGCGCAGTTGATACAGTGTCATTAAATAATATACTGAAAAAATGGATACATTAAGTAAGGTAGCACATTCCTGTATATTCATTTACTTATTTTTAATTAGTGGTTTCTAATAGTTTTGTCACGTAATAGTGTCCCGTCTGATAACATGGATAATCGCTGAAAATAGCTAGAATGGGACTTAGCAATGTTGCAGTGCAGTTTGTGGCAGAGTCTCTACATAACAATAAAGAATAACAGTTGGAACATACGTGCAGCGAATTTTGGTTGGTTAGATCACAAACCACAGTCTTTTGTATTTTGTTATACTGAAATTAACTAAAGAAGAAAATGAATATGGTCAGATTAAGACCAATGAGACGATCGTGGTTCTGTAAACATATATTTGTAAGAAAAACGCGGAAATATAGACAGCAATTCCATTCGGGACGTTTTATACAGGATTTAATAAAATAATGCATCATTCTAGGACAGGGACGTCAAAGCGCCCCAAGAACCCGCAGGACATTTTCTTAAGAGCGATTATTGAAAATTTATCTACAGTAATGTCACTAGAGGTTTTGATTTATCTAAAGAAAATCAAAACTCGAGTGACTGCTACACGATTAGAAGAAAGTATATAAAGATTAGAAGTAACGAAATACTCTAATACAGGGACATAATTTTATTTTTACTAACATTTTTAATATTAACTTGGCTATACATCTGGATCAACGCCGTTTGCTACCCCCTTCCACGACTGGAGTTCGATGATACTGGCGTAATATACAAACAAGTCACTTTACTAGATATAGGAGAGAAGAAAAGTAGCTCATCCATTTACGTAAACTAGGAAATATCGCGCTTTTGAGTTCGATCATTTTCATTAGGTTTTTGTTTAATCAAAATACAGTACAGTATAAACAATGAGTGTTTTTACTCACGAACTGAGCTGTCCATGTGGACGTATTCATTATGCAGTGTATACTATACTGTCTACAGCACATTAGCGTACAATATAGAGAATGAAGTTAAATCGAAAAATAATCATAATATGGATATTTAAACAAATTTTTAAAAATGGTGACCGTTCATTTCGATACAGGCTTCAGTTCTTTTGTGCATATTATCGCACTATAGACTATTGTACCTAATCCCAATTACCAGTTTCGTCCTTCGTATCAGTAACTCATGTTGAAATAATTCTGTACCTACTCTATAAAAGAGTACCTTACGCATTGTAAATTCAATCTTCACTTCTGCTCGATCCGAAAAGATAAAATTACTCAGACATGCTATCTACTGTCCGTCCAAGTGGTTATGTCGCAGGGTCGTAGAAAGGGAGGAAATCATGTGGCAGTTAATTACTTAACGAGGCTCTTTTATTTCATTTATTTTAAACATTTGTATAATATTACGTAGACTTCCAATTCCCAACAGAAATTATTGTTCTCAGAAAAGAGCTAAGACAGCCCAGCCAGTAGCTGGCGAATAAAAGCTGGTGGGGGAAACCGGGATGCGACATAGGGAAACGGACGACAGTACCTGTGCGAAAATGATTCAATATTGAAAGCTCTTTCGTCACTGGAAAACGCGAACATATTTTTGGAACGTACTGTTTACTATGAGTGTCTATGCGGTCTTGGATCTGTGTGGAGGACGGTTGGACTTCATTAGTGGAAGGGGTGGGAGTGAAGTACATTCAAACACTCAGGTACAATAAAAATTGAAGTAAAACTAAAATAATGTCCCTGTACAATAAGATATTAATTGACTTAGTAATACTAAACTGTCTTCAAAATATATTATTGTACTATCTAATCATTACAAATATTCTGCTAGATGGCAGTAGTGTGTTACGATCGGCAGCTGACGTTTTACATTCATGATCAATTCCAAGTATTTGTGTCAAAGCCGATGCAACACCAGGTCGATTAAACCAAGTTAGATTCCTAATTAATCGACCTGGTGTATTATATGGTCAATGTTCTGAAATCTCTGTAGCAAATCACAGATTTATATCAATCATAATTGTTGTTACCAGTTGTGCCAACTATACAATCTCTATTCAACTCTGTGGTCGATTACTAGTCAAGAAGGCATTGTTGATTCAGTTTCATTTTTATTAAAACAGTTGCATTCCACTTCAATTATCAGTATATATTAAACAATCTCTGATACGTGACTATCCATAATCTCATACAGCAGAAGCTATAACGTAACCTAAATAATATAAACAAGATATATGATAGAAAAGTTTTAGTTAAGGATGATGAAATAAACATGAATCATTTTAAAGGGAGGCGGCCTGGTAGCTCAGTTGGTAGAGCAGTTGGCTACGGACTGGAAGGTCCGAGTTTCGATCCGAGATGGTGACAGGATTTTTCTCGTTGCCAAACTTTCAGAACGGCCCCGAGGTTCACTCAGCCTCCTATAAAATTGAGTACCGGGTCTTTCCCGGGGGTAAAAGGCGGTCAGAGCGTGGTGCCGACCACACCACCTCATTTTACTGCCGAGGTCATGGAAAGCATGGGGCTCTACCTCCACGCCCCCCAAGTGCCTTCATGACATGTTACGGGGATACCTTTACCTTTTTTACCTTTACTTTAAAAGGTACGGTACAATTATAGAAAGTACAATGTTGACAAACAATTAAACAAATGCTAGGGAAGTGATAAAAATTGTAGGATAAGCAGCCATTGTTGGTTGAAACACGTCGTTCAGTACCATTTTATTGGTCAAAAGTAGTTTGACGTAGTAGAAGTACTAAAAAGTGAACCTTGTTGGATTATATTGCTTATAGTTTGATCACGTGCAGGCGCTTTGACATCCCTGTTATAGAGTCTTCGCCATGGAGATAAGTACTGCCTTTCTTCCTCGGTATTGTCATTATGCAATTTCATTGTTTGGTGGCAATCGTACCTGTCCAACTTTAGATAGATAGTGAGTTTATTTTGAATAAATAGTAGTAGGTTATTTTACGACGGTGTATCAACAACTTGGTTATTTAGCGTCTGAATGAGATGAAGGTGATAATATCGGTGAAATGAGTCCGGGGTCCAGCACCGAAAGTTACCCAGCATTTGCTCATATTGGGTTGAGGGAAACCCCCGGAAAAAATTCAACCAGGTAACTTGCCGCGACCGGGAATCGAACCCGGGGCCACCTGGTTTCCGCGGTCAGACGCGCTAGCCGTTACTCCACAGGTGTGGACTTGAATAAATATCTTGACATTATTTTGTAAATCTTAATTTGTCTTGTTTATATTTTATTGTAATTTTGTACAACAATTATTAGTGGGTGTAATTTTATAAAAATATATTTCATCCCCTTCAAATTTTTATGATAAAAATTGTCTTGTTTGCATTAGGTTCTTAGTACAATTTTCTCGCGGGGTTGGTTGTTGTGGATGTAATATAAATTAAATATGTAGAACTGGTGTGTTTGTATGTAAAACCAAAACATGAATTATAAATTTAACTTCATTTAAATGCAGAATTTTAAAATTAATTAGTTAATTCCTCTTATACTTTTAATTGTAAAGACTATTCAGAAAACTGTACACATTGTATTCTTCACTTAATATAATCAATAACATTAAATCCAGACATTTGGGAAGTGATGGTAGGGACTGGATTAATCTTTCTCAGGACAGGAACCGATAGCGGGCTTATGTGAGGGCGGTAATGAACCTCCGGGTTCCCTAAAAGCTACTGGGTGTTCATTTCAAAGTGTGTCATGACGTCACTGTTGTTGAAGCGAGTTTCAGTTTATATGTTAGAGAAGTTGCCTATTATCTAAGGCGTTCTTCAATCTGAACTTGAGAATGTGTACGGTATAACTTGAACGTCGTAGCAACAGATGGCGGTCTGTACGGTCTGTGTGCTACCATAACCTCTTTCGAACTGTGTTTTGCGCCGGCAAGTCGTACGCAGGGTATTTGTTATCATCGGTTGCGTACGGCAACATTCCACAACACAAATCAAATGCTCCGTGTCCATGTTGACCGTCGAAGTTAATGTCAACAAATACGTAAGAAATCGTCTTAACCCTCTCCCCATATCCCGACAGTACGTATTTCCAAACAGTTCACATTCCTGCCACTACCGGCGTTACCGTACGTATCGGGACGTACTCTTCAGAATGAACGCCGTACTTGCTAGCCAACTTCTCTGCCTCTTAGATTATGCACCTGAGCTGCGGAAGTGTAGGAAGATTGAATTCTCTAGGCTCATCAACTAGCCACATGACGGCATACAGCGAGCCAAGACACATTTTGAACTGAACACCCAGTATATGTAAGTTAGACTCTGATTGTATGAGATTCTCACTACAATTTTCTCGTCGAGTAGCTGTGTAGGTATGAATATTAATTGTATACATTTTTGTTCGTAAATTGAAAATACCAGACACTGATGAAGAGTTTTAAGAATTAAATCCACTTTCTTTAAAAAGACTTTGGCTAATAAATTACTGTAAATTGATATTTCGTTGTTGTTAAGTGCTATTGAATTCTCAGTAAACAATTTACGGTCCAAGTTGTATTTAATACTTTTTTATCAAGCAAACATATTTCCTTAACAATCTTATTTCTACATAAAAATAATTGCAGATATCTTCATAGTAGAACACAATTACATAGAATCACAGTTGTTTTGCTCAGTGGACCAAACTGTCTCAACTCTTGTTTTTATTGTTATGCAGGGACTATAGTTCGTTGGAATAGTGTGCTTGTCATATTCAACTGGTGTTTCGATGTTACATATTAATTTTATTTATTTATTTATTTATTTATTATTGCTAGTAAGTTTGAAATATATAAAAATTGGAGATTTATCCTTCAAAGAGGTGGAAAAATTCAAATATTTTGGAGCAACAGTAACAAATATAAATGACACTCGGGAGGAAATTAAACGCAGAATAAATATGGGAAATGCCTGTTATTATTCGGTTGAGAAGCTTTTATCATCCAGTCTGCTGTCCAAAAATCTGAAAGTTAGAATTTATAAAACAGTTATATTACCGGTTGTTCTGTATGGTTGTGAAACTTGGACTCTCACTCTGAGAGAGGAACATAGGTTAAGGGTGTTTGAGAATAAGGTGCTTAGGAAAATATTTGGGGCTAAGCGGGATGAAGTTACAGGAGAATGGAGAAAGTTACACAACGCAGAACTGCACGCATTGTATTCTTCACCTGACATAATTAGGAACATTAAATACAGACGTTTGAGATGGGCAGGGCATGTAGCAGGTATGGGCGAATCCAGAAATGCATATATAATGTGTTAGTTGGGAGACCGGAGGGAAAAATACCTTTACGGAGGCCGAGACGTAGATGGGAGGATAATATTAAAATGGATTTGAGGGAGGTGGGATATGATGATAGAGACTGGATTAATGTTGCACAGGATAGGGACCGATGGCGGGCTTATATGAGGGCGGCAATGAACCTTCGGGTTCCTTAAAAGCCATTTGTAAGTAAGTAAGTAAGTTTGAATTGAATACAAATTAATAAATACAACGAATGATAAACTAGCCCACTCCTGAATGAGTAAGACTCGTGCTCAGGAGGGGATTCCAATACAGACAAAAATAAAATTAAAATTTAGAGTGAATACAGATTAAATAGTGTTTGATATGTTTAAACCCGTCCGGCTGTGTCCTGTGAAGCTGTTGAGTAAGTTGTATTCTCTGGAAGAGTTACCTGCACTTCGCAGATATTGACCTCGCAGTTATAATTTCTACAGAGAAAACTAAAGCTTTAGCATTTTGGGGAAAATCACAAATACGTTCTAAGATTATTTTAGAAGGAAGACCGTTAGAACAAGTTGAAAATTTTAGCTATCTGGGTTGTGACATAAATACAAGAAATAGATCTGAAGATGATGTTAACAAAAAAATATCAGAATTTCAAATGATGTGCGGCACTATCTATCGGACATCTATACTAATAATAAATCTGTAGCCAAAATTTTTCTGGTAATTTTCGATTTTCCAAAAATAATTGGTCCTAACATATATAATTAACCACCCTGAAACCGAAAATCGCTTTTTTGACATTTTTGTTTGTATGTCTGTCTGTCTGGATGTTTGTTACCTTTTCACGCGATAATGGCTGAACGGATTTCGATGAAAATTGGAATATAAATTAAGTTCGTTGTAACTTAGATTATAGGCTATATGCATTCAAAATACATTATTTAAAAGGGGGCTTATAAGGGAGCCTGAATGAAATAAATCGAAATATCTCGCTTATTATTGATTTTTATGAAAAATGTTACATAACAAAAGTTTCTTTAAAAATAATTTTCGATAAGTCTTATCCCTTGAAAAATTTTGATAGGACTGATATTTAATGAGATAAATGAGTTTTAAAATAAAAATAACTGCCATCTAAGGCCGTGTAATGAATTAAAAAACAAATGACTTCGTCTATAAGGGGCCTTGGACAGCAACAATCGAAAGCTATGAAAGATAGCCTACAGTGAATGTTTCTGTGTTTGTATGAAGTAATATCGGAAGCCAAATTAACCGATTTGTATAATTAATTATTAATTCACCATTGGAAAGTGTAGTTTCTCTAAATGGACATAATGCTATAATGTTATTACAGTAACTTCTGAGTGAATCGAGGACAGGTAAGATTAAAATAGCTTCTTATGCACAGAAAACTTGATAGGCTATTCTGTGTATTCGTTTCCGGTATTTCTTAAAATAATGTTTATCTCAGAGAATTAACGAACAACGAGGGTGTATTGATTTAGTATGCAGTAATAATACGTTAGCTTAACATTTCATTATTTTATAATCCAAATTTTAACTATGCTCAATTGAATCGAGCTAAAATACACAAAATACATATGCATTAAATGCAATACAAAAAATTTGGGTAATGAGCCAAGCAGATTATGTTGCCCTGTTGTAAAATAAAATTTGTTCCTCCTGAGATTTAAGAGCCCCCATAACAAATTGAAAACTTACTTATCGGGGTACATCCGTTATCAACACACTTTTTATATAATATAATATAATATAATATAATATAATATAATATAATATAATATAATATAATATAATATAATATAATATAATATAATATATAATATAATATAATATAATTAATATAATATAATATAATATAATATAATATAATATAATATAATATAATATAATATAATATCATATAAGTTATTTAAGTTATTTGAAGGGTTCAGAACTATAGTGGGCCAAGCGCCATTTACTGAATACGTAGAAAACAAGAGTTAAAATAAAGTATACTCACTAAATGTAAATGATGTCAATGTTCATTGAACTATGGATGCATGTAATAAAAATTAAGAAACAATACATGTTAAAGGAATTGTCATTGCACCAAATGAGTGCTCTGTGGACCAAAATGATTCCATTTTAATTATTTAAATGTAATTTAAATTAAGTAACATATTAAGCGATTTATCCTTCTATCAAACACGAATATTCCCTGGATCAAATGTCCTATTTTAATTATGTAATTACTTTATATTTATTTCTAACGGGTGCAGAGGAGCGCACGGATACGGCTAGTTAAAGAATAAAACAAGGAAAGATACCAGAATTAAATTTTATAAAACAATGGCTACTCCTCTTCTTCTTTATGGATCAGAAACTTGGGTAAACACAAAAAGAATTGAAAATAAAATTCAAAGTGCTGAAATGACATTTTTAAGGAGAACAAAAGGATGTACAAGATCTGATCGCTTTCGAAATGAAGATATCAGAGAGGAACTACATATCTTTAGCATGAATGGAAGAATAAAGGAACATAGAGATAGATGGTTCCAACATATAAATAGAATGGAGGACACCAAACTACCAAAACTCTTATTAAATTACAAAGCGACTGGTAGAAGAGACGTAGGACGACCTAAGGGACGATGGGGGGATAAACTGTGAAGCCGGAATAGGCAATATTGCCTACTCCGTGTAGTGAAGATGATGATGATGATGATGATGATGTTTAAACCCAAACTATAAATCCAATACAAATTTTTTATTTATTTTGAAATATTATTGGAATAAAGTTTGTTTAATAGTCTGGGACCTTAACTCATGCTATGATCAAAAGCTGCATTGGTTTTACATTTTGGTTCAGACAAACGCAGAGAATTCATATTTTTAGTTCTATATTTATGTATATACCTTTCAAAGTTATTAAAATTTCTATGAAAATATTTTAATAAAATAAAATAATACATTTGTTTAATGTTGAAAACTTTGAAACGTTTAAACAACAATTCAGTTGGGTAATCTTTCTGTTATTTTAAACAAATTTTTAATATAATTTCGAGGGAAAAATTGTTCCGGAGCCGAGTATCGAACCCGGGACGTTTGGCTTAACGTACGTGGTACCCGGCTCCGGAACAATTTTTCCCTCGAAATTATTCAAATCAATTTTACAGGGAGTTGTACCTGAAATCTTGATTTGCAAATTTTTAATAGTTTTTCTGTAGTAAAATTAACGGATAAAGGTTGGATTTATAAGTTCCACCCCAACCTATAATACCATGTATGTATGTATGTATGTATGTATGTATGTATGTATGTATGTATGTATGTATGTATGTATGTATGTATGTATGTATGTATGTATGTATGTATGTATGTATGTATGTATGTATGTATGTATGTATGTATGTATGTATGTATTTATTCGCACTGCAAATGGGTATATACCCGGTGGCAGTGGTAACTAATTACACTCAATAATGATAATTTATAATAAACAACTATTAAAAACAATAATTAGTAGTAATAATAATAATAAAAATAATAATGATAATAATAATAATAATAAAATAATAATAATAACAAGGAACATCCTAAATTAAATGAAGCATGGTCATTTAAAATAACATTTAAAGTAAATCTAATTTGTATCTTAACCCTAAGCTCGAACTAAGACCCACGAGTGTGACAGGTTCATACCTGCACAAGTACCTTTCGGCACTACACTTATTTCGCTGTCAACTCACTCACTGCACCGATTCTACCTGATTTCACTAACACTTCTAACCATTTCACTGTTCGAATACTTTGCACAGCCACTTCACTGACACCAACACACTTCACTTACAGAATAGACTTCACTGACACTACACACTTCACTGACACAACACACTTCCTCACTGATAGAACACTTCAAATAACAAGATATCAATTACACCCTTTAAGTAGTGTGTAGGATATTCTACCGTCTATTATTAAAGTCCTTAAGCCTATTTTTAAATACATTTTTGGTTATTGGTAAAGCCTTTAGTAAGTCTGCAGGTAAAGCATTCCAGTCCCTGATAGTACGATTGAGAAAAGAAAACTTTCCAGTGTCCGTCCTCTGTCTTCTTTCCCTCAATTTATATGAGTGGTCGTTCCTTGAAGAGTAATTTGGCGGCTGCAACCTATTTTTCATTTCTCTCCAGGCAGGCTCACCTCTGTATGTTTTGAACATTTCGCATAATCGAATTCGCCTTCTCAATATAGATTGAAATAATGCTAAATAAATTAGACGTAAACAGTTGACAAAATATTTCTTCGAATAACAAAGTAACATAATGTTTTACATAATTTATTACGAATATAATGAATATGATTATTCCATTTTAAATGATTATCAATAATTATACCTAAGTATTTAACCTCATTAACTTCATTAATAACTGAGCAATTGCAATTTATATCGGAACAATCAGAATGATGCATTTTAATTTGTAGTATAGAAGAAATTGGTTTATTATCTTTATTATTTAAAGAAAATGGGATAAAATTAAGTAATAGTTGTTTATAGAAGGTCATGTTTTGTAATGTACCTTATGGCTATCTAGTAAGGTGATAAAGACTTGGTGTTGAAGTTAAAGTGAGATGTGTAGTTTTTGCATGTGGCTTGAAACCACTTAAGCCAAGCAACAATTTAGTGTCAGACTTATATGAGAGATGAGCAGAAGAAGATGAGGGGTGGATTCCCTAGTGGTAGCGGAGGTATGTGCAAGTAAGTTATGTTAAGTTATGTTGGTTAGGCTGCTACCACCACTGTGGCAAACTTTGCTTTATTTAGCCTTAGCTTCTTCTTCTTCTTCTTCTGCTGCTGCTCTTTCCCCTCCCCTCCACCTCTTCCTTCTCCCTCCCCTCTTCATCCTTTTCCTCGATGCTGAGGGTTTTATAAAATATGATGTATATTAGGCGTGCAAAGTGTTTGCTGTTGGAGGGTTGAAGCATTTTGCGAAGAGCACCTTCACTACACGGCGGCACCTTACCTTGTTCGCTACGGGCTGCGGTTGTACACTTGTGAACATGCAAATTGAAACGATTCTCAAGGGCTGAGAGACGAGATTTATCTAGACGTTTAAACATGCAAGGGATTTCCTACAAAGTGAAAATGGTTTTCTTTCCCTAGTTTTGTTTTAAGCAAGGAACGGAACACTTCATTACCTTAATACATTTTATAGATAGTTCCCATCACTTGGACTGGTTTCACTTACTTACAAATAGCTTTTAGAGAACACGGAGGTTCATTGCCGCCCTCAAATAAGCCCACCATCGGTCCCTATCCTGAGCAAAATTAATCCATTCCCTACCATCATATCCCACCTCTCTCAAATCCATTTTAAAATTATCCTCCCGTCTACGTCTCGGTCTCACCAAACGTAATTTTTCTTCAGATCTCCCAACTAACACTCTATATGCATTTCTGGATTCATTCATACGTGCTACATGCCCTGCCCATCTCAAACGTCTGGATTTAATGTTTCTAATTATGTTAGGTGAAGAATACAATGCGTGCAGTTCTGTATTGTGTAACTTTCTCCATTCTCCTGTAACTTCATTCTTTTTAGGCCTAAATATTTTCCTAAGCACCTTATTCTCGAACACCCTTAACCTCTGCTCTTCTCTCAAAGTGAGAGTCCAAGTTTCACAACGATACAGAACAAGCGGTAATATAACTGTTTTTTTTTTTATATAAATTCTGTCTTTTAGTTTTTTTGAGAGCAGACTGGATGACAAAATCTTCCCAACTGAATAATAGTGGTAATTTCCAATATTTATGCTAAGTTTAATTTCCTCTAGAGCAGTGACCGGCATGTTCCGTGCTCTGTGACGTCATACGACGTAGCCGCCTTGCTCTTTGCTCGGCAATCTTTGCATACTGAGCACAGCATGGAGAGAAGGTTCAACTGAACAGTGGTGGTGCGGGTCTATGCACTGACAAGAGCGCGATCCATTCTTCTGAGATAGTATGGGAACAGGACAATTACAATACATTTGTACGAAAGCAAAACTGTACATCCGTGATAAATCAATGTAACAAAATATTTTGGTTTGTAATTAAATTTAATGTACTTACAATAATATGAAACTCATAATACAGCCACTTGCAGAAGCGTTTGCATATATAAATGAAATTCCGAAACTGCTATAAACATACAAACATATACGAGTAAATAAATACTTTAGGCAGTACTGCAACACTTTATCTACTCGGAAACTTGAAAACAGTGTTTTTAACACACATTTTTCTACATAATATACAGATTAAACTATATAGGCCCTAACTTGGTGAGTAATATGCGTAGTATATTTCAACTTTTGAAACAAACCATCACTTTGTGTAACTACCGTGCCTAAGCTAAACGCTTTGTCAAGATTTTTTTCCTCTTTTCTCGCCTACTAATTTTGCAATATTTGGAGTCATAGCCTGGCTAACACACAAGCGAAGAATATGTTTCAAGTTCAGATCAGACAGGTGGTTTCTATGTTGTGGTTTGCAGATCTTCATACAGAAAATAACTGTTCACATACATACGAATATGCTCAACATCCTAGCAGCAAATCTATGCAATCTTGCCTGGGTAAATCTTCTATAAAATGTAGATAGATCCTTTTGTTTTCAACAGTCCCGTTCTAGTGCTGCACTGACGCCACTGCGCTGGTGTGTGCTAACATTAATACGACTCAACTGCTCGCTCTCCCAAGCTCTTGCGATCTGACTGGCTCTTACGTCACAACTGCAGCATCTGCCGGCCACTGCTCTAGAGTGTCATTTTGTTACTGTTGCTCAAATATATTTGACTTTTTTTCACCTTTTCAAAGGATAAAGTTCTATTTCTTTTTATTTTTTGTTTCGTACTATGTTGGGGTCACAAAACATACTTACTTACTGGCTTTTAAGGAACTCGCAGGTTCATTGCCGCCCTCACATAAGCCCGCCATCGGTTCCTATCCTGAGCAAGATTAATCCAGTCTCTATCATCATATCCCACCTACCTCATATCCATTTTAATATTATTCTTCCATCTACGTCTCGGCCTCCCCAAACGTCTTTTTCCCTCCGGTCTCCCAACTAACACTCTCTATGCACTTCTCTTATTACTTTGCTGCGATCGTGCCAGAGAATCAGTTCCATTCCGAGGTTTTATTGTATGGATTCGTAACAAGCTTTTTTTTTACAGTGCTGGGTTGTTAGCCCTTCGCCCAACTCCCACGCTGGAGGACCACTCCTTATCGGCTGTCCATGACTGCTTATTCAATACATTCGCAGCTACTTTCCATATCCTGCCAGCCATATCAAAAGCACTGGAAAGAATCGTACACAGACAAATTACTAACTACATGAACGAACACAAACTATTCGACAAGTATCAGTCAGGGTTCAGAGCTGGACACAACACAAGCACTGCTCTACTTAAAGTGACAGAAGACATTCGTGAAGCAATCGACTCTAATAAAGTAACAATACTAACACTTCTTGACCTTAGCAAAGCTTTCAACTCTGTAAATTTTGACTTGCTCACCCATAAATTGAGAAATCTGTATTTGTCAGAGACTGCTGTGAGTTGGTTCGAATCCTACTTACGGAAAAGACAACAATATGTTGTATCCGGGAATCGAAGCTCCTCTTGGCTTGACATAACATCAGGTATTCCACAAAGGTCGGTACTCGGGCCATTGTTGTTCACAATATATGTCAATGGTATTACATCTCTTGTAAGGCATTGTAATTGTCGCTTGTATGCTGACGACCTTCAATGCTACATCTCTTCCCGCTTAGATCGAGTCAGCGACGCTATAGACAAACTGAACGAAGACCTTGACTCGATTGTGACATGGACAAAGAAATTCCATCTTAATATCAATCCTGGAAAGACACAAGCAATTATATTAGGACACAAACGGCAAACCGATGCTGTAAAGCACCTCGACATTTCCACCATTAAAGTACAGTGCATATCCCTTTCAGTTCTTCGGTAAAAAATCTTGGCATTCACATGGATAATAATCTCAACTGGGACATGCAAATCACAGAAACCTGCAGAAAAGTATATTCTATTATCCATGTGCTAAAAAGGATAAATGTTCATCTTCCCTCTTGCTTAAAAAAAGTCCCTTGTTCAGACACTTGTATTTCCCTATTTGACTATGCTGACATTTTACTGACTGACCTCTCCAGCGACAACAAAACGAAACTTCAACGTGTTCATAACTTGTGTGTACGTTTTGTAAGCAATGTTCGTAAATATGATCATATTACCACATCCCTGGAAGCAATAGGTTGGCTTAAACTAGATAAGGAAAGAAATTTACATTCACTTCTCCATCTCTTCGAAATCTTGAACTCTTCTATTCCTTCGTACCTGTCGTCTCGCTTCACTTACCTTTCTTCCCACCACAATCTGAACACACGCTCTCGCCATGAAACAGTACTAACAATACCATCCCATCGCACCTCCTCATACTCATCCTCTTTCACAATAGCCCTGCCAAGACTCTGGAATTCGTTACCTGCTAGCATCAGGGACTGTCGAAATAAAATTGAATTCAAACGCAAACTTACTAGGCACTTGGTCAGTAATTGAGACTCTTTCAGACATGGTTTCTTGTAAATAGTTGTCTTAATCTATCACAAAATATTTCAATATCCGGTAATTTCATCACTATAGAATTTTGTTATTGTAGGTTTAATTTGTAATTCAGTAAATACAAAAATATTCCTTGTTCTTAACTTCTATGATAAAATGTCTAGCTTTCATTAATCAAGTAATCTTGTCATACTTTAATTTTTATTGTAATTGTAAATGTAGATTTAATATTAATCGTAATTTTATTGTTCATATTATAGCTGTAATCCCCTGGTAGAGGGGCAGAGAAGGCCTGATGTCCTTATCTCTACCAGGTTAAATAAATACATTTACTACTGAAACTTTGGAATTCAAATTCACTTTTGAAAAATAATCCAGACCTAAGCAATTTACACATTCTTAAGTTTAAAAATAAAGTGAAAATGTTTGTATGATATTTGATAAATTTTATTATATTTTTTTTAAGTGTTACTAGCATTATATGTTACTAATTTTTATTGTATTTATTTGATGCATGTAACCTATAAGATAAAACATTGCAATAAATATAAATAGATCATTTTCTTAATTAATAACAGTGTATATCTCCAATAAATGATTCCTTAGCATCGCCACAGATACACTTGATTGTACTTGTCACTATATCTTGTCACTAGAAAGTTATTGAAATTTATATTTTCCCCGCCATTCATAAAATATTTTTATATTATACCTCTTGCACAAAAGGAGAGATCTATAACTGAAACTCGATTAATATATTTCAGTATTATTTGTATTTATCCTGGTAATAATGAACAGTTTGACTCGTAGACATTTTGTTTTTACAGCATTAACTTCCCATGATTGTACGAGAAGATTCGAAGAGAACGGCAGTTACGTAGACATTCAGCTCCCCACTACTACCAATAATGCACAACACAATGTCAATACGGCGGTTGCTGTCGTCTGCGATACAACGAACTTTTCTGTTGATTTTCGAGTTTGGCATTTTTTCCGGTTATTAGGTTATATGCTTATTTAAGTTGTGTTAACTCTCGCTAGTGGTTTTATATTTTATTTTATCCGTCTTAGTATTTATTTTATTATTGTAAATATTTTTGTTTTATCACTATTATTATTATTATTATTATTATTATTATTATTATTATTATTATTATTAATGAATTATTTTGTATTACAATCTTTGTATCATCTCTGTCACGACTATTCTATTATTATTATTATTATTATTATTATTATTATTGTTATTATTATTATTATTGTTACTATTATTTTATATCATCAGCATTATTATTTAAACCCTGTAAAATTTATGTAGACTACTGGACTGTACCCGAGCACGAGCATATGCTCATTTCGGGTATCTATCCAAATGTAAATTCAAATGTAAATTGTAAATAAAATTGAATTTGAATTTGAATTTATAACTCCAGAAAAAAAAAAAAACTTTCTCTTCTATTGGTTGTCTTTAACACTCCCCCAATTGGGTACGTTAACTTACCGGCATTTCCTCCCCGTGTTAAAAAAGCGTCTGTGTTTTTCTTTATTTCAAAGTTGCATATTATAATCGTATTGCCCATCCGTCACAGCCTTAGAAATATGAATGCAAAGGTCCTAATCCCACAGTCAGTCCAGCGACTGAACTCCGAACTCTCCATGCTTTTCAACTGTCTTGAGTTGTGTTCCCCGTAGGCACACCACAAGTGCATTAAGGATCTTTATTATTTACAGCACGTAGAAAATGCGCTCCAGAACTGGAGGAATAATCCCCTAAGAGCGTGCATATTAAACTGCGTTGATGCTGTAGGGAACTCTCCGCTGGGGATAAAGTTTCCATGCGTTAAGGCACTGAGAACGAAAAATATTTCTACCAAAACAGCGCGATCTAATAAATAGTCAATTTCGCGAGCACCGCAGATTCCCTACATTCTTTAGTATGTGAGTATGATATGAATTTAACGTTCCAGTATTAATTTTATGAAGTATTTAGTACAGATAAAGAGAGCCAAGACGTTAAAAAATATCGTTTTAAGATATTTATGCAATATATTAACAATTCTACTATGAGCAGGATAATATACAGATTATACACTTGTTACCATATTTGAAGGTTAATTTTGATTATTAGACGTTTATGTAAGATACAGTAATATGAGTAAAAATCAGTAGAGTAAGGGGGTACAATTTCGAACAGTAAACACATATTTGTATTTAGTGGGAAAAATAAGCATACGAAATTTCTAAATTTATTGTGAACTAGCCGTACCCGTGCGCTCCGCTGCACCCGTTAGAAATAAATATAACGTAATTACATAATTAAAATAGGACGTTTGATCCAGGGAACATTCGTGTTTGATAGAAGGATAAATCGTTTAATATGTTACTTAATTTTGATCCAGAGACCACTCATTTGGTGCAATGACAATTCCTTTAACATGTTATTAATTGTTATTACCAATTATTTTTGGAAAAGCGAAAATTAACCGAAAAATTTTGGTTACAGATTTATTATTATGTTTATATTGTATTATATTATACTATATTATATTATATTATACTATATTATATTATGTAAAAAGTGTGTTGATAACGGATGTACTCGAATTAGAAAGTTTTTAATTTGTTGTGGGAGCTCTTGAATCTCAGGAGGAACAACTTTTACAACAGCGCAACATAATCTGCTTGGCTCATTACCCAATTTTTTGCATTGCATTTATTGCATATATACTTTATGTATTTTAACACGATTCAATTGAGCATAGTTAAAATTTGAATTATAAATTAATGGATTGCTAAGCTAACATACTATTACTGCATACTAAATCAATACACTCTCGTTGTTCGTTCATTCTCTGAGATAAAAATGAATATGTTCATAAACATTATTTTAAGAAATACAGGAAATGAATATACAGTATATATAAAGTTTTCTGTGCATAAGAAGCTATTTTAATCTCACCTGTCCTCAATTCACTCACAAGTTACTGTAATAACATTACAGCATTATGTCCATCTAGAGAAACTACACTTTCCAATGATGAAATAATAATTAATTATACAAATCGGTTAATTTAGCTTCCTATATTACTTCATACAAACACAGAAACATTGTCTGTAGGCTATGTTTCGATTGTTGTGTCCAAGGCCCCTTATAGACGAAGTCATTTGTTTTTTATTTCAATACACCGCCTTAGATGGCAGTTATTTTAATTTTAAAACTCATTTATCTCATTAAATATCAGTGTTATCAAAATTGTTCAAGGAATAAAACTTATCAGAAATCATTTTTAAAGAAACTTATGTTATGTAACTTTTTCACAAAAATCAATAATAAGCGAGATATTTCGATTTATTTCATTCAGGCCCCCTTATAACCCCCCTGTTAAATAACGTATTTTGAATGCCATATAGCCTAAAATCTAAGTTACAACGAACTTAATTTATATTCCAATTTTCATCGAAATCCGTTCAGCCATTATCGCGTGAAAAGGTAACAAACATACAGACAGACAGACATACAAACAAAAATAAAAAAAAGCGATTTTCGGTTTCAGGATGGTTAGTTATACATGTTAACACCAATTATTTTTAGAAAATCGTAAATTACCAGAAAAAATTTGGCTACAGATGTATTATTAGTATAGATACAATGTTCTAGACCTAGTTGTCGTTCCACAATAATATAATAAATAAAGAAAGTTTACATTGTCCATAGTTGTAAATGTTTCAATAAACAAACAGCGTTCGAAAATGTACCACAGGGATACAATTCGGAATAGGTCAGGTACAATTTCGATCAAAGGCATTTGCCACAAAAAAAAAAAACACACATTTATTTATCCTCTGGCACCCACGCACACTTCGTCATACCGCACGTCGTACGTCTGGCATCTAATCCACTCCCCTTTCAACATGGATTTCTTTAAATAATAATTCAGTAGGAAGAGGATGGAGCGGACGAATTTTAAATGTTATGTTCTATTTAACGCCGCTCGCAACTGCAGAGGTTATATCAGCGTCGCCGGATGTGCCGGAATTTTGTCCCGCAGGAGTTCTTTTACATGCCAGTAAATCTACTGACATGAGCCTGTCGCAATTAAGCACACTTAAATGCCATCGACATGGCCCGGGATCGAACCCGCAACCTTGGGCGTAGAAGGCCAGCGCTATACCAACTCGCCAACCAGGTCGACGGAGCGGACGATATTGCCCTTTCTTTCACTCTTATTTTGGGTGCAGATTTATTCTTTCCTTTAGGCCGAGCATTAGTATTCGATCTATCTCGTTGATATGCTCTTGCGAATTAAGGTGGAGTGATGTGAGGAGTTTTCTTTTACGTAAACAAACTTTTTTTTCCCCGGGTCAGTTAAGAATGGCACTAACTGCATTTTCTGGAGAATCAGAAGGACCATTTTTCGATTTTTCAGAAGGACTCAGACTGGTCACGGCCAAATCAAAAGCAGCACGTTTAATCTGCAAGGGGGTAAGACCTAACTCTCTATTTTCTAAGTATAGGAGCCTATCTACCAAAGACTTTGCCATGTCTCCAGACAGTACTGTGGGATGTTCAATCTTCTCTGTAACACGTGGAGTAAGACCGGCCTTTTTCCTTTTCCTTGTTTACTCTATCATGTAGAGTGCTCAGTGGAAGGTGGTACAACACGGATGCTCCTTTGAATGAAATATCTTCTGAAATTACACTTTTGATTTTCTTTTCCATAGCATTAGAATCCCATTTCAAACGTTTATCCTTTTATGTTTTCCTTCGTGGCATCTAAAATGCCAACAAACAGAAATGACGTAGTTAGAATGGTTACAAGCAACTGTTCGAAATTGTACTCTTAGCGTTCAGAATTGTACCTGAATAATGTTCGAAATTGTACTTCCGCTATCCTTGAAAAATGAGTCAATAATTTTCTAAACTGTTCATAGATATCACTCGTGAGCCAGTGACATGTGTAATGAAGACCACAGAACAGGTTAGAATCAGATACAAACCAATATTTATCAACAGTAATCTCACTAGAGGTTTTGATTTATCTAGAGAAAATCAAAACTCGAGTGGGATTTAATTGACTATTACACGATTAGAAGAAAGTATATAAAGATTAGAAGAAACGAAGTACTCCAATACAATGAAATATTGACTTACGAAAATGCAAAACTGTCTTCAAATTTGTACCATCTCAACATTATAAATATTACTCTAGTAGATGGCAGTAGTGTGTTATTATTAGCTCTTGTCTTGATATCAGTTGTGCCAACTATGGAATCTTCATTGAACTCTGTGGAAGGTTACTGGTCAAGAAGGCTTTGTTGATTCAGTTTCATTTTTATTAAAACAGTTGCATTCCACTTCAATTATCCCGATCCCAGGAATCAACGTCACTTGACATGATTTTCAATAAATCTTAGTATTAAACAATCTCTGATACGTGACTATCCATAATATCATATAGCAGAAGCTATAACAAACATAACCTAAATAATATAAACAAGTGTTAGAAAAGTTTTAATTACGGATGATGAAATAAACAAGAAACGTTTTAATTAACGATGATGAAATAAAAAATAAACATGAATAATTTTAAAAGAAACAATTATCGAAAGTACAATTTTCAAATTTGAATGTTTTAGTGGTTGGTGGTTCAGTTGATGTTATATTGGACGTGTGCGTAAAAGAAGTGAACTCGTTGATGTACATGGTGAATCCCTCAACTTATTCAGGATTTCCGAATGGTGCTCTTCATTTATTTGTAAATAGGGTTTCAGGGAAGATGCATAGCTATGACCAGTGATCTTTATTAATTCTTGTTCTTTAATGCCAATCCGAGTCATATTTGAAACTGCTGTGCATCGACTGGAGTGGTTTGTAATTTTCTGTTTTTGACGTCCAGACCAGTGCAGTTTGAAATGTTGGCAAACAAAGAAACAAATGCTAGGGTAGTGATAAAAATAAACATCATCCAGAGTAAATTTTATGTTTTTAAAAATAAACAAATGCTAGGGACGCGATAAAATTAAACAAATGCTAGGGACGCGATAAAATTGTGCGATAAGCAGCCATGATTGGTTGAAAGACGTCCTTTCGCACCGTTTTATTGGTCAAAAGTAGTGTGACGTAGTAAAAGTGTAATAGCCATTGTAATACAATACCACAACGGGAAAGTATGAGCCATTTTGTAACAGAGCATATTCTGTACCCAAAGTTCTTTCCTTTATTTGAAAAATGATTAATTTGTGGTATATAGTAACACTTCACAACACTGCTTTTTAGGAGACAAACTTATAGAAGACTGATTATCGACGCTATATAACTTAAGCAGAGTTACGAATATAAGAAACTCTCAAATGTTAAAAAATCTTAGTGCGTTCAGAATTGTACTGTGTTCGAAAATGTACCCCCTTACCCTAAGTGACATATCTGAAAAATGAATATAACAGTTGTAGCAAAGCATTTACTAATACAGTAGAACTTGGTTATAACGACATCCAAGGAACTTGAAAATTATGTTGTTATAAACGAGTGTCGTAGTAACCGAGATTCATATTATCAGTCTAGTGAGGTGGAAAATGAAAAATAATAAACATAATTAGCCTTATTTTAGATTTATGTATTCATTTTAAGCATACCTTGAACACAATAAAATACATGTACAATTATAAATACAGTATTCTGTATTAAAACAGTTTGTTCATTACTCACCAAACTTATTTACTGAGGAGTGAAGTAATCAGTCATTTTACTCTGTTGTCTCATGTTCATTATTTCAGTTACAATTTCACTGCTCCTTCTCCTAGCTTCATACTCCCTCCTCTAGCTTCATAGAAATGTTCACAATTCTAAAGTGTCACTCACTTCTTTTAGTGTCCATACTGCGTTAAAATGCGGCACCTAGTGAAAACTTCCTGTCGAAACTGGCCGCATGCAGGTACCATTAATACCGCATGAATTCGGGCAGGTTACAATGGGATGGGGAATCTGCCTGCGTTCCAGAAGGAACAGTAAAGGATTTGCCACATTTCAGCAAAATACTTTGGTTCTTAGAAACTTGTATTCCAAACTGAGGTTGAAAATGACGTTATATGCGAGGTAGACGCATATGCGTTTGTCGTATTAAGCAAGGTAGGAAAGCATATGTCTTATGGGGAATGAGTTGAGACCACAGAATATTTGACGTTATAATAATAATAATAATAATAATAATAATAATAATAATAATAATAATAATAATGATTTATTTTAGCTGGCAGAGTTAAGGCCGTAAGGCCTTCTCTTCCACTCAACCAGCAAAAAGTATATATACATATGCATGAACTTACAAAGAATTCAATAATTTGATTTAGATGAGAGTTACATTTATACAAGAGTTATTCACAAATTAAACAACAAAATGCTATGAACTATTAATTAAACACTGAAATAAACTGTGTAGCAGAATTAAACTAAAGTACATAGAATGTTAATATATTTCAAATGATATTAGATAATAGAAAGAGATTATTATGAGACAATTTTGAAAATACAGCACAATCAGGATGATGTCTAAAGAAAAAAGTAACAGTGTAGTCAGTGATAGTTTAAATCAGTATGATTGGAGTGAAATGCTAAGAAGGTTATCTTTTAAGCTGTTTTTAAAGGTGTTTATTGTCTTGCAGCCACTAATACTTTGTGACAAGGAATTCCATTGACGCGAGGTGGATATTGTAAAAGATGAGGAATAACAAGATGTTCTATGAAGAGGTATATTTAGCGTGCCACAGATAAGTGATCTGGTATTTACGTCGTGGTTAGAGTATAGGCGAGGTGTCGCACAAAACGAGGTCGCTATAACCAAGTTCTACTGTATTGTATTGTTTTAACCTTGGACCACATTCAGGTGCAAGGATCAGCAATGTGGTGTGCGTATTTTGGCCTATCTCTATTCAACAAAACGATCACTTATTTTTCTTCAGTAACTTGTGAACTTCGGGCTGTATTCAGAATAGTTAGTAGAAGTAACACGTTAAGTAAGGGATTAATATTACTGCCCCAGGAAGGCGGTGAACGCAGGTAAGATTGGTATATGAGTGATGGCGTTATTTAAGAAACTTTCTGCACCATTCGGTTGTTGAAACCTCACTTCATGGGACGAAATTGACAAGAATGGAAGCCCTTGAGACTTGGACCGCAAGGAAAGTTATATGAAAACTTTTGCTCTGGGACTTCAATTCCTTGCCTGTCATCCATGTTAGTTAAGTTTCCAAAACAATTTACTGTTAGCATTTCTTTCTTTCTACCTCTTGTGTTGGCAAAAGAACATTTCGACTTGTGATATAAACTTGTTGTTGTTTCTTTTATTGTGGCAGTTACTTGTTAGTTCGTTAAATATAGATTAATCTGTTCCTCAGTGGTATTATTCTTACCGGCAATTTTTCACAGATCAAACTCTAGCAGATAGTTAAAATTTCAGTGCTATTGAATGTTCATAGGGCCTATAGCAGCTTTTGGAGAAAAATAAAGCTTAGAGACCTATGTCGTAGGTTTATGGAATATAAAATATAGACTATTTCCATCCGTGAATACAATTAGTCTATTGAAACTTATCGAACTTTTCTCACGAATGGAATTCTGTCCGTGGTCATTCTCGCTTCTTAGTATGATGTGTTTTACTTTATGAATGATAATTCTAAGTAATTATCTTTGCATTTCCAATGTATTATTAACTGATAATATAGATATGTATCAATAATAATAGGCTATTTCTTCACGATGCTGGATGGACACCGGTCCCATACACTAGCCGAAATTTCATGAGAAAAAACCTTTCTCATGAGGACTCGAACCAGCATGCATTCTGTAACGAGAGTCGTAGACATGATGCCTTAGACAACGACACTATGACGAGGGACAAAACATTTTAATACCGGTACTACTACTACTACTACTACTACTACTACTACTACTACTACTACTACTACTACTACTACTGCTGCTACTGCTAGTAATAATAATTATGTTAGGAGAAAATTATTAGGGAAAACATGCGAATTTTACTTGAAAGATAGGTTTGGAAATAAATCCCGAAAAGACAAAGTATATGATTATGTCTCGTGACCAGAAAATAGTGCGAAATGGAAATATAAAAATTGGACATTTATCCTTTGAAGAGGTGGAAAAATTCAAATATCTTGGAGCAACAGTAACAAATATAAATGACACTCGGGAAGAAATTATACGCAAATTAAATATGGGAAATGCCTGTTATTATTCGGTTGAGAAGCTTTTGTCATCTAGTCTGCTGTCAAAAAATCTGAAAGTTAGAATTTATAAAACAGTTATATTACCGGTTGTTCTGTATGGTTGTGAAACTTGGACTCTCACTTTGAGAGAGGAACATAGGTTAAGGGTGTTTGAGAATAAGGTGCTTAGAAAAATATTTGAGTCTATGAGGGATGAAGTTACAGGAGAATGGAGAAAGTTACACAACACAGAACTGCACGCATTGTATTCTTCATCTAACATAATTATTAGGAACATTAAATCCAGACGTTTGAGATAGGCAGGGCTTGTACCACGTTTGGGCGAATCCAGAAATGCATTTAGAGTGTTAGTTGGGAGGCCGGAGGGAAAAAGAGCATTAGGGAGGCCGAGACGTAAATGGGAAGATAATATTAAAATGGATTTGAGGGAGGTGGGATATGATGATAGAGAATGGATTAATCTTGCTCAGGATAGGGACCAATGGCGGGCTTATGTGAGGGCGGCAATGAACCTCCGGGCTCTTTAAAAGCCAGTAAGTAAGTAAGTAAGTAAGTTGCAGAAAGATAAAATGTAATGTTTAATAAGATGATATAATATGATCGTAGTAGTATCACCACAGTCTAGTACATACAGTCATGAAGCTCAATACATAGTAAATATGCATCCATAGATAGTTGCTAACCACTAGGATCGCTAATATCGCCTCATTACAGACAAAGAGAAATAGTACTGGCACAGTCTATTGTTCTTAGCGCCCTCACAACTGAAGCTTCGTATATAGTAGACTGTGGTATCACGATTATTTCTGTGTTTTGGTTAAGGACATAAAGTTTTAAATACTATGTAGGATGTTTTTTAAAAATTTGAAGTAAAAACACGGTTTTAATAATTAGTCAACAGCACATTTAAAACATTATTCACGAAATGATTTCACTATGGATCGTCCTGGATAATAAACATCCCTGATAATCGAGAGTTTACTGCAGGCGTAAACTTCGGAGAAGTACTGAATATAATCTAAGCTAACATAGCTTGCTGTCGAGGTTGCATTTGCTTTTATTAATTTTTCTTTTCCCTCTTCCAAAATGAATCTGTAGTCAGCAATTCCTTCCTTGAAGTAGTTATTTTTGTTTAATAGCCAGTACTTTCGAGGCGCAATGTAATTAATTAAATTTTTTATGGTTTAAAGCATGTATTCAGAATATTTCGGGACCTGAATGAAGACAAGGCTTTCCCTGGTTTTCACAAATAGGAACACAACAAAAATTTGGATTTGAGTTGTTTTAAGAGTATTTAATATACTAATACACTACGTAAATCCTCAATGTTTATATGCGGAAAAACAAATGCACACGCAAAGCGCATCCCTCAAAGTACACGTGCGCTATCTGTTGGTGCTAGTTCAGGATATCCCTATTAAGAAAGAACACCAATTACATATTTAAGGAACATAAAGTCGACTTTCTCGCCACAACCGAAATCCTGATCTGCTGGATTTTCAGAGAACTGCTGTCACTTTTCGCACAACTGAGTAGGCTACTGCACTTAATCCTAAGACAGCAACAAATTCATATATTGTTTAATTGAAGGTAATGATTGGAACACGAGGTGTGCTGGTTTAAGTACGACCAAAGCAGTTTCGTAGGTACAAATCCCCGGCAGTTAGCGCAGTCCCCGTGAATCTGATGCCTTGCTGGGGTCCTCACGTGTGCATGACAAGTTTCACTCATGAGTCCAATTTAGGAATTTAGCCTAATTGACACGCCGCTCCTTCCTCGCCGCCGAGCTATCCGCCGGGACGCTGGCGTGTAGCTGTTGCTGATATGAGCAGCTAACTGGAGGCTCTTCGCCAAATTGGGCTCCAGCGTGACGTTTGTCATCCACGTTGCCGATCACTCTGATCCCTGAATCAGGACGGACGTCAGTGCTGACGCCGCGCCGCCGGCGGGATTTTTCTGACTAAGTCATGCAGTGTTCTTCCTCTCACATTGAATGGAATGTTGAGATGATGGGAAAATAATTAAGAGCTGGGATATTCTAGTAGATTCAAATACTGTATTCGTGCTGTAATTTGAATTTAGTTTAAAAATTATGCCGAAAGTATTTTAAAGCTGAGAACTGAAATCTGTTTCAAAACACATACACTCTTTGACTGTACACTACGAACGCACCCACACAGAAAACAAGAGGCGCCAAGACCAACAACGACCAGTTCCGAAGATGACCGAAAATAGATCGAAACATGTTAACAAGGTACGTTAAAATTTAACACACAAAGTTTTTACTTACTTACTTATTGACTTTTAAGGAACCCGGAGGTTCATTGCCGCTATCACATAAGCCCGCCATAGGTCCCTATCCTGAGCAAGATCAATGCAGTCTCTGTCATCATATCCCACCTCCTTCAAATCCATTTTAATATTATCTTCCCATCTACGTCTCGGCCTCCCCAAAGGTCTTTTTCCCTTCGGCCTCCCAACTAACACTCTAAATGCATTTCTGGATTCGCCCACACGTGCTACATGCCCTGCCCATCTCAAACGTCTGGATTTAATGTTCTTAATTATGTCAGGTGAAGAATACAATGCGTGCAGCTCTGTGTTGTGTAACTTTCTCCATTCTCCTGTAACTTCATCCCTCTTAGCCCCAAATATTTTCCTAAGAACCTTATTCTCAAACACACTTAATCTCTGTTCCTCTCTCAAAGTGAAAGTCCAAGTTTCACAACCATAAAGAACAACCGGTAATGTAACTGTTTTATAAATTCTAACTTTCAGATTTTTTGACAGCAGACTGGATGATAAAAGCTTCTCAATCGAATAATAACAGGCATTTCCCATATTTATTCTGCATTTAATTTCCTCCCGAGTTAGTCTCCATTGTTAGTATGAATATTTACAATTCTCAAAATTAAATTAAAAGAATTGCTTTTTAATAAACAATTTTATTGAATGATATGGACGAACGAAGATTCTCGGTAATTGCAAAATTATTTACTTATTGAAATGAGACATAACCAAAATTTACAAATCAACCATTATTACAGTTTTTTTTTATTGTATATGACTATGTACGCTGCCACCGGCGTGGCTCAGTCGGTTAAGGCACTTGCCTCCCGGTCTGAAGTTGCGTTCGGGCGCGGGTTCGATCACCGCTTGGACTTATTACCTGGTTGGGTTTTTCCCGAGGTTTTCCCCAACCGTAAGGTGAATGCCAGGTAATCTGTGGCGAATCCTCGGCCTCATCTCGCCAATACCATCTCGCTGTCACTAATCTCATCGACGCTAAATAACCTAGTTGTTGATACAGCATCGTTAAATAACCAACTAAAAATGACCGTGTACGCAATTCTTTTGATTTGTATTCCTGATACTTTAAAGACATTAGATGAACATGTTTTCACTTGTAGGATATTGCAGTATTTATTTAACGAGTCTGTTTATTCCTGGGCGTACTTATTCAACGTTAGAAATGGAATATTGGAAATTTGTTATTCACAGTTTCTTACAAAATTTATGATATTGATTAGTACTAAGGGAAAGAAGAGAGTAATAATATATTTATAAAGAAAATCAAATAATAAAAATATCGGAGCTTCCCCTCTTGTATTTCATTGCTGCGACTTTTTGCACAAGTTGGGCGGTTCCAGGAGGCACCTTGACGTTCTCTCTTCGCTGAGGAATTCCTCGTTCAAGTCACGGCTCCGAACGGAATGGAATTTGTGTCGCGGGTTTGAAAGAGGGTGATGGGGTGCGCTTTTTGGGGGTTGGTCTGTCTATTGAATGGAGAAGCATGTGTATGGAGGGTCGGAGAGTTTCAGAATATGAGGTGGAGGTGTATGGGAAAGGCTGTGAAAAGAGAGGGGACTAGACAATTTGATTGCCCTCCCAAGTGACATGAAATGAACTGAGAAATGGAAATCGCGATGGCGACGGTCAAGGCAACTGTCAGTGAGGGGTGTAAAGGGGATTGAAGTGACATATTGTCACGTGACATGGTATGAAAATGGACGTCGTTCATCCCTCAAATTTCGAATCAATGATTGGTAATCTAATTTTCTGATGAATAGGTGTGATTAACGCCCGTGTGTGTGTGCGTGTGTATAGGGCGATAAAGGTTTTGTCGAGGGAGCAACGTTGCCAAATTGGCTAATAGCTAAAATGTACATGGTATGCGAAAATTGACGTCGTTCATTGTGAAATTAGCGTTGATAGTCCACAATCGAAGTGCATAACTTGTTTATTGCTGTGAATTTCGATGTTAAAATTAAAATATTGGAATAGTGTTCGCGGCACCGCTTTCGTAATGTTTGTGTTGGGCCTTTTAGCGCTGCACATGGATTTCATCCTGTAACATCTGCAGCCCACAGCGCACGAATAAAATTGTATAAAAACTAATACAGCTACGATTTACGGAACGGGTAAGATGCGGTCGATTGGTCATGCGAATCAGTGTTGTGCGTCCGCACTTAGTCTGGGATGTGGCTGTTTATACGTCGTTAATATGATTTTTATTATTATTTTATTGGGTTATTTTACGACGCTGCATCAACATCTAGGTTATTTAGCGTCTGAATGATACGAAGGTGATAATGCCGGTGAAATGAGTCCGGGGTCCAGCACCGAAAGTTACCCAGCATTTGCTCGCATTGGGTTAAGGAAAAACCCCGGAAAAACCTCAACCAGGTAACTTGCCCCGACCGGGATTCGAACCCGAGCCACCTGGCTTCGCGGCCAGACGCGCTGTCCGTTACTCCACAGGTGTGGACTGTCATTAATATGATTTCCTGCATTCAGTACATAGATTTTCGGAGTCTTGCTGACCCCACATTACGAGGGTCGCACTATTAATTCGTTCATATATGTAAAAAGAAAATAAATATGTACAGTCAGCAAATTAAATTCCTTAAGATAGTAAAGAGAGAGAGAGAGAGAGCTAAGATGGTACAATCACAGTCTACTATATACAGTCACGAAGCTTGAGTTGTGAGGGTGCTAGGAACAATAGACTGTGCCGATACTATTTCGCATTGTCTGTAATGAGGCGATATTAGCGATCCTAGTGGTTAGCAACTATCTATGGATGCAGAGAGAGAGAGAGAGAAATAACTCCTCCGGCCTTAATTAAGGATGATCACGAGGATCCGGAAATTAATAGCAAATAAAAATAATTAATTAAATATGAATATTATTATAAAAATAAAATGTAATAATTAAGCACCATTGATTATCAATTATAAAATAAAATCTTAGAAGATGACTTTAAAATTATACTTATAAGTTGATAGAGTAGCTGGCTACGGACTGGAAGGTCCGGGGTTCTATCCCAGGTGGTAACAAGATTTTTTCTCGTTGCCAAACTTTCAGAGGTTCACTCAGCCTCCTATAAAATTGAGTACCGGGTCTTTCCCGGGGGTAAAAGGCGGTCAGAGCGTGGTGCCGACCACACCACCTCATTCTAGTGCCGAGGTCATGGAAAGCATGGGGCTCTACCTCCATGCCCCCCAAATGCCTTCATGGTATGTTACGGGGATACCTTTTACTTATAAGTAAAATATTTTATTTAAAATTAGCATATCCCTAATTAAGCCCTTCTGAGTGGTATAAATGAAACTGTATAATCTGCAGGGAATCTTTAAGAATTTGCGAGATGATTTTTTGAATTTCAAAAGATGGTATTGATAATTTTTAAAAAATTACATGTAAATTTTGGTAAAGAACCCCGTGCGCCAAAAAATAAACCTGTCACTGACCAATTGAAGAGAGGGATGTTATACTTGGCACTGGGAATACAAGGCTCATAAATGGACCTCTTTTCCTGATCAACCTGATGAGCTGGCTTCAGGAATTTTCAGGCGCTTGAGAGCAGTTTTCTTCTCCTCTTGAAGATTCCTGACAGAAGGAGATGATCCTCACTGACTTGTGGAAGTCGTTTACAGATGTTAAAATGCGGAATATTAGCTTCCCATTCAGCCTTAATAAGTCCTAGGCCACGTACGTATTGAGCTGCGTGACTGTACATACTAGACTCCGGTACAACGAAAATTAAATTAAACATTGTCTGTGTAAACCTAGGTGTATGCCAAATTTGAAGTATACATTTAAAAAATCACGAAATAAATACAGTGTAATAATGTAAATAAACTATGAATTAAATTCACTGAATGTCCACCGCTGTTGAATAACGGTTGTCATGCCTGACTGTCAAACGAGAGGGCTTGGGTTCAAATCTTGGTTGGGACAAGTTACCTGCTTTAATGTTTTTCCGAGGTTTTGCCCCTCAACCAGTTAGTGAGAGTGTGGGAAAATTTATGGCAAAAGTTCGACAGCTGAGGGTGGAACTGGCCGAGGGGGAGGGGGACGAGGAAATAAGGGGAAGAGTTATTTATTAGTGTTGTAATGAGTAGTATTAATACTGAGCGAAGGAGGTAATTAGGGGATAATGTTCTTTTTGTATTTATTGTGTTTTTTAATTGCGTGTGTATATGTTTTTAATGTATAATCTTTATATTTACTACTTGGATTATTTATTGCAGTTTCAATAAGGAATTGAATTGAATTGTTTATATATATGCATATATATCACCCTATATATAAATATATATATATATACAGTAGCGTGCAAATTAATCCGAACACGACATATTTTTACATTTTCTGTCATTGTTGGCCTCACAGCTGCTCGTACCGCTTTAATTGACATTTGTAGTACGTGTAATTCCATTGTTGAAGGTCTGTCGTTATTATTTTTTTTTATAATATGTGACATTTTGCCTGTCGTTTTGTACTTATAAGCATTTCAGTTGTGTTGAAGACTTAATACTGCAATCCTGTGTACATTCTGTCGTCTTCACAAATGGATACAACTCCACGAAAAAGGTCTAAAATTATAACATTAGCAGAGCATTCTTCTATGACACAGAGGCAAATTGCTGCAGAACGTCACATCGGTTTGGCTACTGTTAATTCGATCATAAAACGATACAGGGAGACTGGATCCATCACACCCCAGAAAAAAGGAAACAGTGGCCGGAAAAGGAAAACTTCACCCGCAGATGATCATTTAATTGTCAGGAAAAGTAAATTAAATCCTAGACTAACTGCTGTCGACTTAAACCGCGAGTTAATGGCTACCACTGGGGCGAATATTCACGTCACAACAGTGCGGCGTAGGCTTTTGGAAGCTGGACGAAGGGCTCGTAAGCCTATTAAGAAGCAACTGCTAACCCCTGTTATGTGCAAAAAACGCTTAATGTGGGCAAAATTACATCAACACTGGACAGTGAATGGCTGGAAGAATGTACTTTTTTCCGATGAGTCTCATTTCGAAGTCCGCGGCCACTGTGTTTCTTACGTACGGAAAGGATCCGAAAAAGTAACAGCAGCTCATCTCCAACAAGCACCCAAATACCCCCCTAAAGTAATGTTTTGGGGTTGTTTTACACATGAAGGGCCTGGAGCATTAATACCTATCAAGGTAATGATGAATTCTGACAAATATATTCACTTATTGGAAACCAGAATCGTACCCCAGCTGCAAAAATCATTTCCAGATGGCAGAGGTGTGTTGCAACAAGACCTGACACCATGCCATACGTCTCGAAAAACTACAGAATTCTTCAACAAGAAGAATATTCAGGTACTCCCCTGGCCAGGCAACTCGCCCGACATCAACCCCATTGAGAACTTGTGGTCAATTTGCAAAAGAAGAATGCAAAAAATGGATTGTTCTACAAAGGACAAGATGATTTCTGCCCTCATTGGTGTATGGTTTCGCGATGAAGAAATGAAGAAATGAAGAATATTTGTGAGAAATCCATGCCAAATCGTCTCAGAGCTGTTATTAGGAACAAGGGAGGCCACATAGATTACTGAGGTATGTCGTAGATCCTTTTTTTTATCCCGTTTGAGTGTTTTTGCATAAGTAATTACCAGGGAAAGGATTTATATGTAAATACATATTTACTTATAAAGCTAATATAATTTATATTTTGCATTATCTTTATGTTTCACAATGTGTAGGGTTGAAAAATCCTACTTTTATTTTCCATATTTTTCCATATTTTAGAGTTTAGTACATATTTTCGTTAATTTCCATATATTTTCCATATTTCATATAAAACAGTCCATATTATATTAGGTTTAACAATAAAACAAAACAAAATTCCATTAACTTTTAAAAATAGATTTCAACAATAGAGATTTAATCAGTAATCCCTTTAACATCAGAGTTATTTGAAAATTAGCAGTCCTATCAATAATGGGAAAGTAAGTTACAAAACTGTATTAATTTAATTTAAAATTTTTAACAGACTTCAGTTGTGCAGCTCAACAGTTAAATGCCAGTCAGAGTACACATAGGTTCAGTTTTGTAAATCATACTATAAAGACGGTAAATATGCCAAAAGTACGTCATTCAGTCAATTTAAAATCAAAACTAACAAGTTACATTTCAGAATTTAAAGAAGATGGTTTATCAACTGACAATAAAATATTATTTTGTAATTTGTGTCAGTGTGCAGTATCATCTACACAAAAGTTCCTGGTGCAACAACACATTACAACTAGTAAACATCAGGCCAACAAACAACTAAATTCCAAGCAGAGACAATTGTTTTTAACACAACCAACAACATCGAATGTAAGATCTGAGTTTAACATCGACCTGTGCCGTTCTCTCATCTCTGCTGATATTCCTCTCTACAAACTAAAGAATAAGGTCTTCAGGGAATTCCTTGAAAAATATACTCAACATACAATCCCGGATGAGTCAACACTTAGGAAGACGTATGCTCCATCCATCTACGATGAGACAATACAGAAGATAAGAGATGAAATTAAAGATAGTTCAATTTGGGTTTCCATTGATGAGACTCCCGACAAAGAAGGTAGACTTGTTGGTAATGTAGTTATCGGTTTGTTAAGTGAACAATATTCTGAACGAATTCTTTTACATTGTGATGTTCTAGAAAAGTGCAATAACAAAACTATAGTTAAACTGTTCAACGAAGCTATGGGTATCCTGTGGCCAAAGGGTATTATGTACGATAATGTGTTATTCTTTATTAGCGATGCTGCCCCTTATATGGTCAAAGCTGGACAAGCATTATCTGTTGTATATCCTAAATTGACTCATTTTACTTGTGTGGCGCATGCATTTCATCGTGTGGCAGAAGTGGTCAGAGACAATTTCCCTAAAGTAGATTTGTTGATTTCATCAGTGAAAAAAGTATTTCTCAAAGCTCCCAGTAGAGTTAACGTGTTGAAAGAAATGTACCCTGAAATTCCATTGCCACCAAAGCCAATTTTAACTAGATGGGGTACATGGCTAGAAGCAGTTGAATATTATGCCGAACATATAGACTCTATTAACAATGTTCTCCTTGCATTGGACTCTGAAGATGCAGTCTCAATTGATACTGCGAAAACAGTTACCTGTGACATAAGTGTGAAGAATGACTTAGCTCACATTCAGCATACATTTTCATGCATCATAAAAACGCTCAAAAGTCTCCAAAATAGGCACCTTTCACTATCTGAAAGTTTTGAAATTATAAATAGTACTGTGGAACAACTGAATCGTGGTAGAGGTAAAGTTGCAGATGCAGTAAGAGCTAAGGTGGACACTGTACTTTCAAAAAACCCTGGATATGAAGAACTACAAAAGGTTGTTGCTGTGATGAGTGGTGAATCAACAGTGAAGATTAACTTGGACTTATCCCCAGCAGACATTGTGAAATTGAATTATGTACCAGTTGCTTCTTGTGACGTCGAACGCTCTTTTAGTCAGTATAAATCTATCCTCAGAGACAATAGAAGAAGATTCACTTTTCAGCACTTGAAAGAAATGTTTGTAACCTATTGTTATGGTAACAGACAATAAAAATTGTGTTTTGTTGAAACTACATTGGAAGATAAGGTACGTCCATTATATTTTTTGTTTAGTTTGATTAAAATGTACCAATATTTAACGTACATAGTCATTTTTTTTATAATTTTAAGTCCATATTTAATTCCATATTTTGGTAAAAATCCATATTTAATTCCATATTTTGGTAAAAATAACTACATATATATTTACATATTTCATATATTTTTAGTCCATATAAATCCGTTCCCTGGTAATTACGTTGTTCGGATTGATTTGCACGCTACTGTATATATATAGCGTGATTCACGAAGAAAGTTAAAAAATTTAGGATACAATATCTTAGGCCATTGTGAGTGAAAAAGTTCGTATGAACATAGGTCCGTTTTCGAACGATGGCGGGCCTAGATGCATTTTTTTGGTAAAACGTTTCGTCCCAATGTGAATCAGACGTTACCATATACTGCTGACGTGAGACAAGATCACCGATGAATGACGTAACATTGGAATCTGCATTGTGAGCGATGTAGATAAGAGAAGAGAAACAAACCGGGTGGTGGGGCATTACAAATACGCTATCACTTATCGGTTCACAGCAGTTCAGTCAGCTACCTACAGTACAGTAGTTATACAGGTACAGTTATCGGAAGTGTTAAGTTGTGTTTTTCAAGATGCCTTACAAATTTTCGACTACAGAATACGCCGATATTGTGTATGTTTATGGTTTGTTTGATGGAAGTTCCTTGCGTGCCGTCGCTGAATATGAACGACGCTTTGCGAGCAGAAGGGTACCATATCGAAGAGTATTTACTGTCCATTGGGTTGGGTGAAAGACTTGGTATAGCAAAGGAACGGGGAAACGAGAGAATCGCTAATCGACCGTATTTTGGATGCGGCATAAAGACAGCCACGTGCAACTCTCCCGAGCGATGAGCGCGATTCACGCCCGAGCGCAACAGTGCATTGAAGCAGAAGGAGGTACCTTTGAAAATGTGCGAAAACATCGACCCCGACTTCTAGAATATTAGGTATGTATGCATACGTGAATATAAACTTTAAATTTGTCCGTTATCTATCTCTAAATGCGAGTTAGTACAATGGAATCTCAGAAGTTTTTGTGAAATCAAAGAGCCATATCTCCGTAACCGTTCGAAAACGGACCTATATTCATATGAAGTTTTTGACTCAGAATGACTTCAGAATTAACATCCTAAATTTTTTACCTTTTCTCGTGAATCACCCTGTACATACATACATACATACATACATACATACATACATGTTTCAGTCCACACCTGTGGAGTAACGGTCAGCGCGTCTGGCTGCGAAACCAGGCGGCCCGGGTTCGAATCCCGGTCGGGGCAAGTTACCCGGTTGAGGTTTTTTCCGGGGTTTTCCCTTAACCCAATACGAGCAAATGCTGGGTAACTTTCGGTGCTGGCCCCGGACTCATTTCACCGGCATTATCACCTTCATATCATTCAGACGCTAAATAACCTAGATGTTGATACAGCGTCGTAAAATAACCCAATAAAAAATACATGTTTCATTGTCTTTTTTTCTTTCATATCTTACATTTATTTTATTTTTATTATTTTTTTTTCGTGAAATTTGATATGAAGTTAGATTAGTTGTAATTGTGATAATTAATGATAACGGTAATAATAATAATAATAACTGTTGTTTTACTATTTTATTATTAGTAGTATTATTTTTGTTTTCTTTTAAGATTCAAACTGTGCATAGTTACAGCACGAATGGCCATACGGGCTCGTACGAAGGATCTTGTGTACATGAGTTTGTATAATTGTGTATCAATAAATGTACTCCATTCATTCATTCATTCATTCATTCATTCATATTTTATCAGAAATCTGTATAGGAAAGTGCTACTGATGTATAAAATGTTAATTCAGTTTCCTTAATAGTTGTGTTTCTCATTAAGTTGTTGTAGTTCTCCGGATATATTTGAAATCCAACCGAATTTCTTTTATGTCTGTACTGAAAGAAATATTATAGATATGTTAAAATTGATGTTATCCTATGACTGTAATCGACGACAGGGTGGCAAGTCACTTCCTACATTCAAGTACTGCCTTGGGTGGGAAAACCAAATATTACTGTAATTTAGATTCGGTTAGTCTCTGATGTATGATTGATCAGAAAATAGTTGGCAACTTGATGAGCCCTGGGAGCCCTCCGGTAGGGCGGCGCGCCCCAGTAGCGCTGAGTTATCCGTGCGGTCTGCAGCTTCCAACAGCTTCGAAGTTTGCTAACCGCAAGTAGCAAAGCACAGCAAGGCGCTCTGCAATGCCAGTAAAGAGATTTCCCGCAGCCCCTAGCCGCGCTGCCTGCCACATCGCTTAATCTCGGCCTCACCCTTCCACACACACACTCTGATTCTTAGTAAATTGGTCGGCGAGAATTTTAAATACCGCTCTGTACACTCTTGTGCTTGAGAAAAGCTACAACTGTTGTCGGTGTGTTAGTCAGTCATTTTATTGAGCACTTGGATATAATCTCTTCTGTTCCATCCATCCAGGCCTTCAACCAGCTGGTGGCTGAAGTGTCTCTAGAAAAGTTGATGCAGTGTTTTGAAGATTGGTTCCATCCAGTGATCGAGTGCATAAGATTTAAGTCGGAATATCTTGAGAAGCAGTAACGCCCAAACCAAAATAATTTGTTGCTATGCGTATATATGAGTTTGCAGAAACTTTCAGTGTGACCGTAGTATTCATTTATTTTTATTTACTTATTTATTTACGTTACATATTTACCTATTTATTTACCTACATATTTTACTTATTTATTTGTTTACTTATTTACTTATTTATTTACTTATTTATTTATTTAATCACGTGTTTACTTATTTACTGATATTTATTTATTTACTTATGTATTTAGTTATTTAATTATTTGTTTACCTTATTTATTTACTTGTTTAATTATGTATTTACTTAGTTATTTGTTTGCCTATTTATTTACTTATGTATTTACTTATTTATTTAATTATGTATTTACTTATTTATTTATGCATTTACTTATTTACTTACGTATTTGCGTATTTATTTATTTGTTTATTTAATTTATTTATGTATTTATTTATTTAATAATGTGTTTACTTATTTACTGATATTTATTTATTTACTTATGTATTTAGTTATTTAATTATTTGTTTACCTTATTTATTTATTTACTTGTTTAATTATGTATTTACTTAGTTATTTGTTTGCCTATTTATTTACTTATGTATTTACTTATTTATTTAATTATGTATTTACTTATTTATTTATGCATTTACTTATTTACT
This sequence comes from Periplaneta americana, assembly GCF_040183065.1. Taxonomy (NCBI): domain Eukaryota; kingdom Metazoa; phylum Arthropoda; class Insecta; order Blattodea; family Blattidae; genus Periplaneta; species Periplaneta americana. The sequence continues at coordinate 182,724,519 of NC_091121.1, read as the reverse complement.
GATAATTATTTACTTACGTATTTGCTTATTTATGTATTTGTTTATTTAATCTATTTATGTATTTATTTATTTAATAATGTGTTTACTTATTTACTGATATTTATTTATTTACTTATGTATTTAGTTATTTAATTATTTGTTTACCTTATTTATTTATTTACTTGTTTAATTATGTATTTACTTAGTTATTTGTTTGCCTATTTATTTACTTATGTATTTACTTATTTATTTAATTATGTATTTACTTATTTATTTATGCATTTACTTATTTACTGATACTTATTTACTTACGTATTTGCTTATTTATTTATTTATTTCTTTATTTAATTTATTTATGTATTTATTTATTTAATCATGTGTTTACTTATTTACTGATATTTATTTATTTACTTATGTATTTAGTTATTTAATTATTTGTTTACCTTATTTATTTATTTACTTGTTTAATTATGTATTAACTTAGTTATTTGTTTGCCTATTTATTTACTTATGTATTTACTTATTTATTTAATTATGTATTTACTTATTTATTTATGCATTTACTTATTTACTGATACTTATTTACTTACGTATTTGCTTATTTATTTATTTGTTTATTTAATTTATTTATGTATTTATTTATTTCATCATGTGTTTACTTATTTACTGATATTTATTTATTTACTTATGTATTTAGTTATTTAATTATTTGTTTACCTTATTTATTTATTTACTTGTTTAATTATGTATTTACTTAGTTATTTGTTTGCCTATTTATTTACTTATGTATTTACTTATTTATTTAATTATGTATTTACTTATTTATTTATGCATTTACTTATTTACTGATACTTATTTACTTACGTATTTGCTTATTTATTTATTTATTTCTTTATTTAATTTATTTATGTATTTATTTATTTAATCATGTGTTTACTTATTTACTGATATTTATTTATTTACTTATGTATTTAGTTATTTAATTATTTGTTTACTATATTTATTTATTTACTTGTTTAATTATGTATTTACTTAGTTATTTGTTTGCCTATTTATTTACTTATGTATTTACTTATTTATTTAATTATGTATTTACTTATTTATTTATGCATTTACTTATTTACTGACACTTATTTACTTACGTATTTGCTTATTTATTTATTTGTTTATTTAATTTATTTATGTATTTATTTATTTACTTATTTATTTATGTATTTACTTGTTTAATTATGTATTTATATATTTAGTTATTTCTTTGCCTATTTATTTACGTATTTACTTATTTATTTACTTATTTACTGATACTTATTTACTTACGTATTTGCTTATTTATTTATTTGTTTACTTATTTATGTAAATACTTATTTAATTATGTATTTACTTATTTATTTAATTATTTATTTACTGATACTTAGGCGTATTTACTTACTTATGTACCTAGTTATTTAATTATTTATTTAGTCGCCCTGAGTGGCGCAGTTGGTATAGCGCTGGCCTTGTGTGCCTGAAGTTGTGGGTTCGATCCCGGTCCAAGTCGATGGCATTTAAGTGTGCTTAAATACGACAGGCTCATGTCACTAGATTTAGTGTCATGTGAAAGAACTCCTGCGGGACAAAATTCCGACACACCGGCGACGCTGATGTAACCTCTGCAGTTGCGAGCGTCATTAAATAAACCATAATTTGATTTAATTATTTATTTACTTACGTATTCACTTATTTATTTTATTATTTGTTTGTTTGTTTATTTATTTATTTATTTAACTTGGTAGAGATAAGGCAATCAGGCCTTCTCTTCCCCTCTACCCAAAGTATTAGTTATTAATGATTCACGTCGTTCATTGACTATAATGAACTTAGAATTAGTTCATTAATATGCTGTTATCATATTAACCATTTTCGTCATCCATTAATTGTTTTCTTGGTTCCAGTCCCATAAGATGCAAATAGAAAGAATACAGAATAATCATATGCGTTACAAGCGCGGTATGTTGAAGTTTTGATGTTCGAGGAAAAGTTTGAAAAAGCGAAACGTAGTTGAGCTTTTTTAATTTCCGAGAAGTGAAAGAAAACATACCGCTCGTGTATCGTACATTATTTTTTGCGAAGATCGTTTATTACATACCTGAAAGAGGAATTTCTAATTAGTTGCAATGAAATCTCCATCTTGGTTTCTGTTCAATGACTGCAAATTTGCAAAACAAAAATATATATCTTCAACATTGTTGCTTTAAAATGTTTTCTGTGTTTACTATACTCCAGCAGGCCGTGATATACGTTTGTTTTTTTTTCCCCCAGTCTATGAGGAGGCTGGAATCTTGTTGATTTTTTCACGGCTTCCTTAATGTTACTTGCATCACGAATGCAGTAACATTAGTGGAGTTGTAGAGTTTACTTAATTTTTGCAAATATTTAAAAACAATAATTAACAATGCAATTTAGATGAAATTGCAGTGGTAAGTTTCCAATTTATAATTATTACTATATTGAACGTCTCTAAAAATAATACGTTAAAAGCCTAAAGCAGTAAAATGAATATGTCACTTAAGCGGGAAGAAGAGGGAAATTGTTGTGTGTTAGGTTGGGAATACTGAATGTGGAATTGTGGACTTTCCGCGGATTGGTTTTGTGCGGAAACCAAGCAAATACGCACGATCTCGCACAAAAGATTTTTACGTTATTTATATTTAAAAAAAAACATCTCGTGTCGTCTTTTGACAAGCAAATTTCATATATTCAGTTACTTTTTGAATTTAATTATAAAAGTTTAAAATCTCGACGATTAATAAATAGCCAAATTTTACTCTATAAGACTGTTAACGGTATATTGAATAACTGTGATTTTCTTAAATTCCTTCACTTCAATGTAAAAAGAACAGAATTACGTCATAAGCAACCTTTTGTTATTCTCATTCCTAGAACTCTTTTCTTCAAGAACTCTCCATTGTTTGTTATATGTAATACTTACAACTTCTGTCTTTAAACTGTGATTCTCAATTTGATTTCAGTTTAGCAATTGAAAAATTTCATACACTATTTAAAAAAGAATTGTATCTCCTTAGATATTTAAATCATGAAGAAGTGTATTATAATGTTTTTATTCTAGTTTTTAAATAATTTTGCATCATTATATCGACATTTGGCACTATATTAACTGCAATATTATATTCTAGCATCTATTACCGGTATGTATTTTCTTTCTTTCGTGTGTGTTGTTTTGTTTTTTTTTTTCTTATTATGTGGTTTGTGTATGTATCTGTGTAAGCCATCTGTAATTGGAAGCCTGCTTCTGTTGGTGGTGGATTTAAATAAAATAAAAATATGTTCAGAAAATTTTAATAACAGATTTAGGCTTCATAATAATGAATGACGAACATTCAAGTACCCACAGTTAGTTAAAAAATAGTTTAGTCAGTTAATCAGTCTGTCGATGAATGTTCTGTCAGTCAGTTAGCCAGTAACTCAGTATGTTAGTTACTCTGTCAGTAATACAGAACGTCAGTCAAGCCATTTATTATCTCCTCACATTAACGTGAAAACGTATAAATATCCTGCCTGTATGCAATTTATTTCATTCGAAACTCAAGTTTTTCTTCAAACTGAAATCAACTTCAGAAAAGTTTATTTCTATTTCTTTTTCTTCCTCTCTCCCTTCCAAAAGCTGGGAAGAGGGAAAAGAAATTAGTTTGTACATTTTAAATGGAAAACTGTTAAAGAAGCGTTGGCACGGCAACGAAGGAAAAAAATTACATCCTCTTGATAAACTTTTGGAGCTTCCTTATTAAATTGCCAACTCGGAGGATTCAGCAGTGTTGCTTGATTCCATCGACTATGCGTCATTCACCTTGTCTTATATAAGTTGTCGAAACTTGAGTTCGTCGTGTAAACCTTGGTAGAGAAGCGTCGGAGACTCTTGGCAGGTACGGAGGGTGGAAGAAAGGGAAGGAGGCAGCTGTATATTTGATCAAGTCTCATGGATGTGCAAGGCAAAAGTTGCAGTGATGCTATATAACACATCTCGGAACGCCTACATGTAGACTACTTGACTTACAGCGGTGTCATAGAAGCAAAACTTACATCAGGCACCACTCTCGACACCTGAATAACACTGCCTGCCTACTTGAAGGCGTACCTTACAAATATTTTATGAATTCAGTGCTGAAATTCGTGCACAGTTGTACCAAACGAGTAAAGCATTGACTTTCACGGAGACTAGTTTAATTTGGTGCGCGAAGGTTTTACTGATGTAGGATTTCTAATGGCCAGTATGGTAATATAAGTTTATCTACAGTAATCTCACTAGAGGTTTTGATTTATCTAGAGAAAATCAAAACTCGAGTGAGATTTAATTGACTATTACACGATTAGAAGAAAGTATATAAAGATTAGAAGAAATAAAGTACTCCAATACAATAAAATATTAATTGACTTACGAAAATGCAAAACTGTCTTCAAATTTGTACCATCTCAAAATTATAAATATTACGCTAATAGATGGCAGTAGTGTGTTATGAATAGCTGTTTTCTTATCAGTTGTGCCAACTATGGAATCTTCATTGAACTCTGTGGACGGTTACTGGTCAAGGAGGCTTTGTTGATTCAGTTTCATTTTTATTAAAACAGTTGCATTCCACTTCAGTTATCCCGATCCCAGTAATCAACGTCACTTGACAGATGATTTTCAATAAATCTTAGGCCCGGTTGCAGAAACGCAAATCAAATCAGTCCCTGATCGCCAATCAGTTGATGTCTGATTTATTTGATTGTTCATTGCGTTGCACAAACGTGAATCTCCAATCAACTTGTCTCAATTTACTAATTGCTGATTTGAGAAAGAAATACATTTGACAACAGCGCTATTTAGCAACCAGAGCCAATTTGATGCTCCTTAAAAGTCGCGAAACGAATGCATCAAGTGGGCGGTGACTAGGAAAACAAGTGAATGTTCAAGTGAATGTTTTGCTGTTTTGTTGCTTTTTCTAGAAAGGAAACAGGCGGATTCTATTTGTATAGAGACTACAATATAGTGAAACAAAAATAAACGTGAGGTGGCTTCTGTTGTGGGATTTGCTAGGGGAGTCGATAAGAAATTGGAATATGCATAGCCTCCATAACCTTTTCTATTTCGATAAAGTTCAGCATCATTTCAACCAGGTGATTAGATGGGGATGTGAGCAGTCTATACAACCAATATTAGGCTACTCTTGGAAATCCTGACATGACTGGATTTCAAATCATTCCCTGTTTGAAGTTTGGGGATTTATGAGACCCTGTCATAACAAAGCAATTTCATACGTAACATTCCTAACTACTCGGCAAATAGTTGATTTGTGGACCCTAACAAGATAACCCAAGACCGCCTGAAAAATTCCAACAGCATAAAATCTCAGCATTATTAGAACTTGGTTCATAGGAGAAAGTGGAAGGTTTCGATTTGTCTGTCTGCATATATTTGTTTCAATTTCTGAAAGTAACAAAACACACGAATCCTTACTTAACCTAAGTCTTTGCTCAAATTTTCTGTCATTATACATAAAAACAATTCATGTCTGTCACGGAAACGCCTTCTTCTTAATAATATTTTTTTCATTCTAAAATTTCATCAGAAGAATCCATTATGTCGAAAACAATATTATTACGCTATAACTATTTACTATATACATTACAGTAACTGCATTATAAACAGAACAACATAAATAGCCTACTTGATCGATGATCAGTGACTTAACCAGTAAAAATCTGTTGATCAAATCTGATGGAAGACTGATCTCCGATCAAACACTGATTGTTCTTTCTGCAACAGAAATAGAACTGATGGCCAATCAAACCCTCCTTGATTGCCAATCATATTTTGATCGGTGTTTCTGCAACCGGGCCTTAGTATTAAACAATCTCTGATACGTGACTATTCATAATATCATATAGCAGAAGCTATAACATAACCTAAATAATATAAACGAGTGTTAGAAAAGTTTTAATTAGGGATGATGAAATAAACAAGAAACATTTTAATTAACGACGATGAAATAAAAAATAAACATGAATAATTTTAAAAGAAACAATTATTGAAATTACAATTTTCAAATTGGAATGTTTTAGTGGTTGGTGGTTCAGTTGATGTTATATTGGACGTGTGCGTAAAAGAAGTGAACTCGGTGATGTACATGGTGTATTCAACTTTTTCAGGATTTCCGAATGGTGCTCTTCATTTATTTGTAAACAGGGATTCAGGGAAGATGCATAGCTATGACCAGTGATCTTTATTAATTTTTGTTTTTGAATGCCGATGTGAGTCATATTTGAAAGTGCTGTGCATCGACTGGAGTGGTTTGTAATTTTCTGTTTTTTGACGTCCAGACCAGTGCAGTTTTAAATGTTGGCAAAGAAAGAAACAAATGCTAGAGTAGTGATAAAATTAAACAAATGCTAGGGACGCGATAAAATTGTGCGATAAGCAGCCATGATTGGTTGAAAGACGTCCTTTCGTACCGTTTGGTCAAAAGTAGTGTGACGTAGTAAAAGTGTAATAGTCTACAGTAATCTCACTAGATGTTTCTGTTTTCTAGAGACAATCAAAACTCGAGTGGGATTAATTCATTATTACACTATATAAAGATTAGAAGAATTGAAGTACTACTCTAATACAATAAAATATTAATTAACTGACAAAAATACCGTACTAAAGTGTCTTGAAACTGTATTATTGTATCTCATCGTTACAAATATTCAGCTAGATGGCAGCACTGTGTTATGATGAGCTGTTCTCTTGTTACCAGTTAATAACCATTATTTACAGTAAAATCTTGAAGAAATTGTCCCGCGCCGTGGCATCGCAGTCTAAGCCATCCTACCGAGGACTCGCGTTACGGAATGCGCGCTGGTTCGAGTCCTCGTGGGAGAAGAAATTTTCTCATGAAATTTCGGGCCAGTGTATGGGACCGGTGCCCATCCAGCATCGTGATGCACTTGGGGAGCTACGATAGGTAGCGAAATCCGGTTACGAATGCCAGCTATAACAGCTGGGGGGATCATCGTGCTAACCACACGATACCTCCATTCTGATTGGATGATCGTGCACCTCTGCTTCGGCATGTGGGCGTGAGGCCAGCAGCCGGCTGGTCGGTCTAGCCCTTCACGGGCTGTAGCGCCACGGATTATTATTATTATTATTATTATTATTATTATTATTATTATTATTATTATTATTATCTTGAAGAAATTAATATCTAATTATATACCATAATAATATAGAGGATATGTAAGTGAAAGGACGCAATATTTGATTATAAAATTCCCCTTTAGAAAATATGTCCACGACATAATAGAATCTCAGGTTGATAAAAACGCATCTAACGCATGATTAAATGATATTACATATTTACACACAGAATAATAAATTTTACAGGACAAAGAGTTTTTCCAAAGGGCTGGACTCGGGAAGAGTACCCAAAACGCTCATTGCATTTCCGCGTTGAATTGCAATACTTAAGCGTTGACACAAATAAGTAGTGCAACGGCGATCACCAGTAATGGAGATCAAAATTTGGCCGATTTGAGATACCAAAACTTTAGCGTTATGACTCCAAGGACCGAAGGTCTTCACAGCAAAGGGGACAAAGATATAATTGTCTAAAAGATGAGCATATTTATTGACCGTCTTCTTTGACTTTGTTGATTCAGTTTCATTTTTATTAAAACAGTTGCATTCCACTTCAGAATATATATATATATATATATATATATATATATATATATATATATATTACACAATCTCTAATACGTGACTATCCATAATCTCATACAGCAGAAGCTGTAACATAACCTAAATAATATAAACAAGATAAACGATAGAAAAGTTTTATTTAATGATGATGAAATAAATATGAATCATTTTAAAAGGTACAATAAAACGGTTGAAAGTACAATGTTGGCAAACAAAGAAACAAGAAAAATGCTAGTGAGGTGATACAAAAATGCTAGAGAGGTGATAAAATTGTAGATAAGCAGCCGTGATTGGTCGAAGCACGTCGTTTCTTACTGTTTTATTGGTCAAAAGTAGTATGACGTAGTAAAAGTGTTATAGTAATTTTAAAATCATGTCATTCCTGTGTCATGTAATAGATTATCAGACATTGCCAATCAGACCGTCCTAAGTGGTCTAGTGGTTACCATACTGCCCATTAGACCCGAGGTCCTCTGGGTCAAACCTGGTCGAAAGAGATACATTTTAAACGTGACTATTACACTTCGTGTAACGTTTTTCAACCAGTAATGGTTGCTTATCATACAGTTTTATAACCTCCGTAGCTTCTCTTTTGTCACCTCTCTAGCATTTGTTTTTTATCAGCGCCCTAGCATTTGTTTGTTTTTATGATCTCCCTGCTTATCCTACAATTTTATCATATCTCTAGCAATTGTTTTTATCCGCTCCTTAGCATTTGTTTGTGTTTATAACTTCCTAGCATTTATTTCTTTGTTTGCCAAAATTATACTTTCAATAATTGTACCTTTTAAAAGGATTCATGTTTATTTTATCATCCCTAATTAAAACCTTTATCATTTATCTTGTTTATATTATTTAGGTTATGTTATAGGTTCTGCTGTATGAAGTTATGGATAGTAACATGTCAGGGATTGGTTAATATATATTGATAATTAAATAGCGTAATGCAACTGTTTTAATAAAAATGAAACTGAATCAACAAAGCCTACTTGACTAGTAATCGTTCCTAGAGTTCAATAAAGATTGTGCAGTTGACGCAACTGGTAACAAGGGAACACTGATCTTAACACACTACTGCCATCTGGCGAAATATTTGTAATGATTAGCTGGTACAGTAAAACATTTTGAACACACTTTACTAAGTCTATCAATATTTTATTATATTAAAGTATTTTAATTATCCTAATCTTTATATACTTTCTTCTAATCGTATAATAGTCAATTAAATCCCACTCGAGTTTTGATTTTTTTCTAGATAAATCAAAACATCTAGTGCGATTACTGTAGATAAAATCTTAGGCGTAACTTTAGCCGAACGTGTTGCCGTATTATGTTTGCTAGTTAAAGCTATTAATGGAATCTTGTGGTCTTCATTCTTCGGGCATTGTGACATTAATTTTCTTTCAAGAATAAAATTAATTTAAAATTCCTTAAGATTGAAAATCTTCAGTTCTTATCATTATATGTATTCATTTTTGCCCACGAGAGTGTATCCAGTTAGCTATCGTGTTGATAAATCGTATCCATGTTAGAGAAAAGTTTTCCGGGCTATCAGACCGTGGTCCATTGGATGTGTGGTCACACGGTCTGATAGCTCGGAAAACTTTTCTCCTATTGACGCCGGCAGTGAAAGCCTACACTCGAATATACGTATCCATGTTGTTTCTGTTTTATTTCGTTGGATCTAAGTTGTATTTTTCACTGCTGCAGTAATTTTCTCGCTGCTAATACTTGAATTATGATATTTGATGTAGGGGAATGGTGGGTACAGTGAGACACAAAATATTAAGACATATTTATGCAAGTGATAATTGAAGTATTTTGAAAATCGATTACAATAGAAATAGACATTAAAACATGGAGTATAATAACACATAAACAAAAATGTTAATAGATGGACATAATATACAATACGTGCTTGTCAAAAAAATGCAAATGTCTCACTGTTCCCATTCAGGAGGGTACAGTGAGACACCACAGTGTCTATTAACGGACATTGATTTGATTTACATTTATTTCAAAAGAAAACAAGAACTTGCTGTCTCTTTATCTCGACATGTTCTGTAGGCTTATATAGAATCATTTTCATGTCTGACTTCGAAACCATTGAAACATCTGGAACATTTGAAAAAGTGAATTTTCTATGACATTTCGAACTTTTGAAAAAAAAAATGAAATGAATTTTTGGTGTCAACAAAGCTTATGATTATAAGAATTTAATGCAATTCTTTATTATTTTTTAACATTTTTTTAAATTTTGTGAATAATTTTTTATTTATGAAACCATTAAAATGTAATGGTATCCATTATTTTAAGCTACAGTTCCTAAATTTGTTACTAGTATGTTCATTTTTAATGTTAGTTACTGGTAAATGTAATATAAGTACAGTTGTTTTTGCAAATCATTGGTACATGGGAACAGTGAGACGTCTCAGTGTACCCTTCAATGGCATGTCTCACTGTTCCCTTTACGCATAGTTCATTTAAAAATGACGCCATCACTTCAAAATTAAAACAAGAAAGACGAAACTTTGCCAAACACAATCTCAAATACCATAGTATTAGGTAACAAAACATTCATATTTATATCTCATTTGTATATCCAATATAACCTTCATTAAACACAAGTCAAAATTTTACTTCTAGAGTGAAAAATTACGAATTATTTTTTCATCACTCACCTTTATACTAGAATCAAATCGAATATAAAAATACTGTTACTTTACTCATGTAACATACAACTACACTGTTACCAACATCTCAACATCAAAATTTACCATCGAATAAAAAATGTCTCACTGTTCCCCCTGTCTTACTGTACCCATTTCTCCCCTATCAGTTTCTGATCCTGTAAATTGGTTTTCTAAATTAAAATGTTGACAGAGGTTTGTGTGTGATGGTGAGGGCATATTTTAAAATGTAGGACATATTTATATCTCATTTGTATCTCCAATATAATCTTCATTAAACACGAGCCAAAATTTTACTTCTAGAGTGAAAAATTACGAATTATTTTTTCACCACTCTCCTTTATAACTAGAATCAAATCGAGTATGAAAATACTGTTGCTTTACTCATGCAACACACAACTCCACTGTTACCAACATCTCAACATCAAAATTTTGCCATCTAATAAAAATATCTCGCTGTTCTTCCTGTCTTACTGTACCCACTTGTCCCCTATCAGTTTCTGATCCTGTAAATTGGTTTTCTAAATTAAAACGTTGACAGAGGTTTGTGTGTGATGATGAGGGCATATTTTAAAATGTAGGACATATTTATATCTCATTTGTATATCCAATATAATCTTCATTAAACACGAGCCAAAATTTTACTTCTAGAGTGAAAAATTACGAATTATTTTTTCACCACTCACCTTTATAACTAGAATCAAATCGAGTATTAAAATACTGTTACTTTACTCATGCAACACACAACTCCACTGTTACCAACATCTCAACATCAAAATTTACCATCTAATAAAAATATCTCGCTGTTCTTCCTGTCTTACTGTACCCACTTGTCCCCTATCAGTTTCTGATCCTGTAAATTGGTTTTCTAAATTAAAACGTTGACAGAGGTTTGTGTGTGATGATGAGGGCATATTTTAAAATGTAGGACATATTTATATCTCATTTGTATATCCAATATAATCTTCATTAAACACGAGCCAAAATTTTGCTTCTAGAGTGAAAAATTACGAATTATTTTTTCACCACTCACCTTTATAACTAGAATCAAATCGAGTATTAAAATACTGTTACTTTACTCATGCAACACACAACTCCACTGTTACCAACATCTGAACATCAAAATTTACCATCTAATAAAAATATCTCGCTGTTCTTCCTGTCTTACTGTACCCACTTGTCCCCTATCAGTTTCTGATCCTGTAAATTGGTTTTCTAAATTAAAACGTTGACAGAGGTTTGTGTGTGATGATGAGGGCATATTTTAAAATGTAGGACATATTTATATCTCATTTGTATATCCAATATAATGTTCATTAAACACGAGCCAAAATTTTACTTCTAGAGTGAAAAATTACGAATTATTTTTTCACCACTCAGCTTTATAACTAGAATCAAATCGAGTATTAAAATACTGTTACTTTACTCATGCAACATACAACTCCACTGTTACCAACATGTCAACATCAAAATTTTCCATCTAATAAAAATGTCTCACTGTTCTTCCTGTCTTACTCTACTCATTTTCTCCCCTAAAAGTTTCTGATCCTGTAAATTTGGTTTTCTAAAATAAAACGTTGACAGAGATTTGTGTGAGATGGTGAGGGCATATTTTAAAATGTAGGACGGATTGTTAATTTGCTAAGTGTTAAATTCATCTTGGATGGCGGATCGGGTTAACCTCGGTTTCCCGGCGCAGTTGGCATCCCTGCAGCACACGCCAGTTGACTGCATTTGAAGATCATTAAGCAGATTACGGAGCCCCCGTACTTGGACACGCAGTTTCGAGCTCTTTTTGTTGTGAAAGAAAATTTCACTAGGGATATATGCATCTTCTACTAGGATTATTCCCAGTGTAGCCAAATCCTCGGCAACCCTCTACACTTCCTTTTTCACCCCCCCCCACCCCATCCCACCACCCCATACTTCCAACTTTAACCATGAATGTTACAAAGCTCTGAAAAACATATTTTGTACCGAATTTATAGTAAGTTTTTTTTTTCCTTTTCCTTTTATCTTGTTCAATACAAAATCCTTTACCGGATTTAGTTAAAGTGGGAATCTTTCCAAATACGTTTAAACAGCGTACAGTTCCACCGGTATAGTCGTAGGTACATTTTACTGAATACGACGCTATTCTTTATAATCACGTAGGTTACTGATATTCTTAAACGTATCATTTTCTCATTGGATCTCTATCTTCCCAATAGCGTTGCGATCACTTTCCCACGTAGACTTCAGGGATGCAGACTATTGTGTTCTCTACATTGCTACGTAATCTTTGCATCAGGATTCTTTCCGTTTTAATTGAAAAGTAAGTTAAAATTTTTATGCACTGAGACATCCCTCGATCTTCGGTTCGAATCCTTCTTGAACTCATTCATTGCATAGATAGATACACCGCTCCGTCGATTTAGTAGAGTATGTTCGAGTCTAAAGAAAGCAGCAAAACAGTACAACGTGGTCTGTTGTGACGAGAATCCAAGCCCCCGTATACCGGTAAGGCATCATGTCACAAACACGTTCACGTCTGAGAATCTTTGATAAGGTAAATATTATTAAACTCCTTGAAAACGGCGCAAATATTGAGGATATTGCTGGAGAATTTAAGGTAATATTGATTGATTGATTTATTTGCTTACTTATTCACGTATTTACTTATGTACTTATTTACATATTCACTTAGGCTGTGTATATATATATATGTATATATATATATATATATATATATATATATATATAAAGCAACAAACAGTAACAAATATAAATGACACTAGGGAGGAAATTAAACGCAGAATAATTATGGGAAATGCCTATCATTATTTGGTTGGTTGTTCTTTATGGTTGTGAAACTTGGATCCTCACTTTGAGAGAGGATCAGAGATTAAGGATGTTTCAGAATAAGGTTCTTAGGAAAATATTTGGGGCCAAGAGGGATGAAGTTACAGGAGAATGGAGAAAGTTACACAACGCAGAGCTGCACGCATTGTATTCTTCACCTGGCATAATTAGGAACATTAAATCCAGACGTTTGAGATGGAAAGGACATGTAGCACGTATGGGCGAATCCAGAAATGCATATAGAGTGTTAGTTGGGAGGCTGGAGGGAAATTGACCTTTGTGGAGGCCGAGACGTAGATGGGAAGATAATATTAAAATGGACTTGAGGAAGGTGGGATATGATGGTAGAGACTGGATTAATCTTGCTTAGGATGGGGACCGTTGGAGGCTTATGTGAGGGCGGCAATGAACCTCCGGTTTCCTTAAAAGCCAGTAAGTAAATGTGTGTGTGTATATATATATATATATATATATATATATATATATATATATATATATGCACTTAGGTATTTATTTATTTACTTATGAATTTGTTTGTTTACTGGGCTTGCTTAATTATTTATTTCTTTATTTACTTATTTACTTGGTTATGTATTTCTTTTATTATTTTATATTCATTTATATTTTATATATTTATTAGCTGTACCCGTGCGCTCCGCTGCACCTGTTAGAAATAAATATAAAGTAATTACATAATTAAAATAGGACATTTGATCCAGGGAACAACTTTTACAACAGCGCAAGATAATCTGCTTTGCTCATTAACCAATTTTTTTTGCATTGCATTTATTGCAGATATATTTTATGTATTTTAACACGATTCAATTGAGCATAGTTAAAATTTGAATTATAAAATAATGGATTGCTAAGCTAACGTACTATTACTGCATACTAAATCAGTACACTCTCGTTGTTCGTTAATTCTCTGAGATTGAAATCAGTGTACATAAATATTATTTTAAGAAATACAGAAAACGAATGTACAAAATAGCCTATCAAATTTTCTGTGCGTAAGAAGCTATTTTAATCTTACCTGTCCTCGATTTACTCAGACGTTACTGTAATAACATTATAGCATTATGTCCATCTAGAGAAACTACACTTTCCAATGGTGAAATAATAATTAATTATACAAATCGGTTAATTTAGCTTCTGATATTACTTCATACAAACACAGAAACATTGTCTGTAGGCTATGTTTAATAGCTTTCGATTGTTGCTGTCCAAGGCCCCTTATAGACGAAGTCATTTGTTTTTTATTTCATCACACGGCCTTAGATGGCAGTTATTTTAATTTTAAAACTAATTTATATCATTAAATATCAGTTCTATCAAAAGTTTTCAAGGAATAAAACTTATCGCAAATTATTTTTAAAGAAACTTTTGTTATGAAATATTTTTCACAAAAATCAATAATAAGCGAGATATTTCGATTTATTTAATTCAGGCCCCCTTATAACCCCCCTTTTAAATAATGTATTTTGAATGCCATATAGCCTAAAATCTAAGTTACAACGAACGTAATTTATATTCCAATTTTCATCGAAATCCGTTCAGCCATTATCGCGTGGAAAGGTAACAAACATCCAGACAGACAGACAGACAGACAGACATACAAACAAAAATGTCAAAAAAGCGATTTTCGTTTTCAGGGTGGTTAATTATATATGTTAGGACCAATTATTTTTGGAAAATCGAAAATTACCAGAAACATTTCGGCTACAGATTTATTATTAGTATAGATAGGTGGTGAACATTAGAACTACGTGATGGGTAGGTTCCCCACAGTTATCCATTTATCCGTTACAACAGTGATCGTCAGCACTCGCTGAAATGGGTAAAGGGTAAGCGGAGTAACATCAAATGCCCCGTCGTGCAGCAAGCAGAGCGGTATAGAGCATACCCGCCAGCAGCTACGGTGCACCATAGTGCAATCTTTTATCCGCGGGTAAGAGACGCTAGCCCGAGCGTGCTGACGTCCCCTGGCTTACAGCGTATTCCGAATCTCACCGGACCGGTGGACATCAATGACGTCACGCTGCAGCGAAATAGGAACAAAACTGCTGGAAGATTCGATGGCTGTCGTGGCGGCTGTACAAGTTGTAGTCTGTGCTACGCTAGCAAGATTTTGCGAAATTTCCGTACTTCCATCTCGTTCAAAGAAAAGATAGCATAAACATTTATTTCTCGAACCGGTAGTAATAACTGGTCCGTTGACATGTTCGCTCATAAGCCATTAACATATTACGATGAAAGAGTAATGGAACGGAGAAAAATTCTCTCCGGCGCCGGGATTTGAACCCGGGTTTTCAGCTCTACGTGCTGATGCTTTATCCACTAAGCCACACCGGATACCACCCCGGCGTCGGAAGAATCCTCTCAGTTTAAGCTCCAACTCTTGAGTTCCCTCTAGTGGCCGCCCTCTGCACTACGTCATAGATGTCTATGAACGTAGGACCGAAGTCCACACATGTGCTGAGGTGCACTCGCCATGAGTGACTAGTTGGCCGGGATCCGACGGAATAAGCGCCGTCTTAAATCACGAAGTGATTTACGCATATCATATATATTATTTTAATGTACCGAAGTACATATGATATTTCCATGCAGATATTCTGCGTCATCATACGATGAAAGAGTAATGGAACGGAGAAAAATTCTCTCCTGCGCCGGGATTTGAACCCGGGTTTTCAGCTCTACGTGCTGATGCTTTATCCACTAAGCCACACCGGATACAACCCCGGCGTCGGAAGAATCGTCTCAGTTTAAGCTCCAACTCTTGAGTTCCCTCTAGTGGCCGCTCTCTGCACTACGTCATAGATGTCTATGAACGTAGGACCGAAGTCCACACATGTGCTGAGGTGCACTCGCCATGAGTGACTAGTTGGCCGGGATCCGACGGAATAAGCGCCGTCTTAAATCACGAAGTGATTTACGCATATCATATATATTATTTTAATGTACCGAAGTACATATGATATTTCCATGCAGATATTCTGCGTCATCATACGATGAAAGAGTAATGGAACGGAGAAAAATTCTCTCCGGCGCCGGGATTTGAACCCGGATTTTCAGCTCTGCGTCCTGATGCTTTATCCACTAAGCCACACCTGATACCACCCCGGCGTCGGAAGAATCGTCTCAGATTAAGCTCCAACTCTTGGGTTCCCTCTAGTGGCCGCCCTCTACACTACGTCATAGATGTCTATGAACGTAGGACCGAAGTCCACACATGTGCTGAGGTGCACTCGCCATGAGTGACTGCATGGGAATATCATATGTACTTCGGTACATTAAAATAATATACATTAACATATTGTTTTTACGTTGTGCTCATTACAAACAATACAGCAGAACACACCGCCATGACACAACAGTGCACGATGTCATTCGTCTGCTAATTCCCGCCCTATACAAGAACCAATCATATTCACTGATGGAGGCTGAGGGAGACTGCCACCACCTCTGCAAGTTGATGGAACCGGCGCGACACCGGTGGAGCATCAGTGACGCCATCGTTGAAATTCGGAACATCGTGATGCCATCAGATTGCTCAGCGCTGAGATTTGGAGACGTTGGTTGAGAAGACAAGAATGCAGCGAGAAACTTGTAAAGAAGTGGGCATAAGTCATACAGATTATGTATAATCAGTTTATGTTAAATAGTGATATTTATGAACCTTGTAAGAATAGTGTTGTTGAATGTATTGTTAACTAGTAAATTGTAATATAATAATTTCAACGATCTAAGTAGTTTTTGCAAACTTTTCCAGTCCATTGTATACTAAATACCCAAAGAATATAATTCCAATTTATCTAACCTTTTGTTTCATTTCCTTTTCCTGTTTGATTGAATTGTATTATAGGCAACCGACAAGGAAAACTCAGTGCGCAGAAACCAGCGGGCGTGACTGTCTCGCGCAGATGACGTATGCTCCCGTTCCCAGCATGCTCTCACGCCTACTGCAAGGGGGTAAGAGGGGCACAGCATGCGCGCCGCGAGGAGTCCGAGCTGAGTTTTCCTTGTAGGATCCTATAGAAGGTAGCGTAAAATAGATCGTCTCTTTCATCTTCCTGTTGGCTCCAATAAGAATTTTCAGTTTTAGCTGATGTGAGGAATAAAAATTGTAATGTTTTATTTTAAATTGGATGGTTTGAGAATGGGGGATATTTTCTGTATATAGTTGAACTTTTCACCACTTGGCGTGCTGCTGAATGTAATTAGTTCTTCTAAAAATAAGAGATGACAGCAAGATCAATTCACATTAGCACCTCTAGCGTGTGAAACGGGAAACTCAATAAGTTACGCATCCTATGATATATTCATCCATGACGTCACTGTCAAAGCTAATAGTAATATGGTTATGAATACGCTACCGTGAACCAACTACAAAAGTACTTGATTAGTATAAATTTAGGAATATGATGTCGGGAAGGGCAATCATTGCCACTATGTTACGATGCACCAGATACAACCACAAATTGTTCATATTGTTTCCGTTAATTTGTGGACAAATTTCAATATATAGTAGATATAATAGTTTGTGAATAAAATTAATATATGCAATTTAAGTGGAGTGCACTATTCATATAATGTTACATTGTGGAATAGCCTGTTAACGAATCATTTAATGTAATAACGATCTATCTAATTAGCCACCGTTATTAGTGCATGTAATTGGTGACGAATCATGCATAAAATATATTGATGACTACATTTGACGCATTGGCGAACACCAAGAGATATGGGACATCTATTCATTCAGCTCTATTCACACTGACTGCTGTGTGTTCTACTTCAATAAGTCTGCAAACGATACCACGTGAAAGAACTGAAGCTACATCGTTAGTCCAATACCTACAGCAGAGACTCTATATTCTGGAGTTACAGTGCCAGAAATCCGGGTTCAAATCCTGGCAGTGCTAAGTAAAATATGTGGTAGTCAAAAATGATATTGAAACATGTTATCTCGTTTAGCTTTCCACAGTTCCATCATTTCTATTAACGTTTACGTAGCGAATAGATTTCTAGTTCCGTATCTATTTTGTTTGCTACGCCCTAGACCTAAAATCCTATAAATGCCTAAAATCTATATATTTTTTTATTAACAGGGTTACAATTAAAACTACATCTGCCTGTATCCAAAGTGTTTAAATTCTTATCTTCTTCCTCCATTCTTCTCTTGCCTCCCAGTCCCGTTCTTCCAAGCCTCTCTCCTTCATTCCACTTCTTATATCGTCCATCCAGGTTTTCCTTGGTTTTCCCCTCTTACCTCTTCCTGGCGGAATCAATTCCAAAATCTGTCTGGGCAATCTCTTGTTTCTGGCATTCTACGTACGTGGCCACACCATTCTAATTTCTTGTAGTTAACGAAATCTAATAATGTACTATTAACTCCCATTTCTTGTCTAATGGTTGTGTTTCGAATTTTTTACAATTTAGAATGTCTAGTCGAACGTCTAAAACAATTCATTTTATTTGAGGTTTTGTTCCTCTAGCCATTGACGAACCAATGTCTCTCTGCAAGGCAGCAGTTGCTAAAGTCTGTGTGATGTATCTTGTCTCACTGTGAAAAGAGAGAGAAACGAGATATGTCTTACTTCGTCTGTGTTGTTATAGTGATGGGGGAGAGGAGCGGTGCCGTCCATCCATCCAGTGGCGGAAGGGACTAGTTGATACATTCTGTAGAGCAAAATAAAATAACAAAATATCTCTTTTCGTACTGTGTAGTTCCGTCACTGAGCTTGTCTTTCAAGAAACTGAGTTCGGGCAGCCTGTACAATAACAAGATTTTGAAAGGAATCCTGAAAATTCACAACCCTCCTATAATCTTCACCCTCATTTGAAGGGGCTTGGTTTCATTGCTACTGAGACAAGATAAACCTTACCAGGTATAGTTTTGGTCTGCCCCGGGTATTTTATTTCCCTGGTACCCTCCATATCTGGCGAGCACCACGTGCCCTCCTTCCCTTAACCTCTGGAACAGTCGTGGAAAGATGGTATGGGCCGGATGTCTCCTACGTGGGTACTCCCCGATACAATCTGTGAGCTTGTCTACTGTTCCCATTGGCTCATCCGTATTCGAAAATCAGGTCTGCATATTTCGCTCTCGTGTACTCCTCCATTTCATTAGGACTGATCGACTGGACACTGCAACTTGTACACATACACTGCTGTCTACAGACGTGCATATCAGGACCGACCATGTCCGTTACACATTACGCTATCTGCATTGCTTTAGTGTAGTTTCCTGTCCCCATCCCTCAGACAGCGCACTGAATGGAATACTGTAAGTAGACAACGTAAACAACGTCAGAGGAATACAGATGTACAGATAAATACACATAAATAAGGTGTACAGAGGAATAAAATTATTTCATTTCCACAACTATTTTTGGTTGTAACTTTCGACTCGGTCATTTCCGGACCAGGATTCCTTATCTCAAATTGATACATGTGCTCTTCGTCATCATCTCTGAAAGTTTGTAACACCACCTCGGAAACATCCTGTATAGCAACTCATCGTCAATATGAAAGCTTCGGTGTAAAGAGTAGCACTGACAAAGCTTAATGTTCTCTCTTTGTACAATTTATTTACAGAGATGCATATCATGAGCAGTGTTTGGTTTTAAAATAATTTTCGTGTGTTCCTTCAGCTATTAATAGCACGAGTATGGTGGGTGGAAGCGGACTGTTTCCCGATCTGTGTAAACAGACGTGATGGTTGCTGTCTGTTTTCTATAAACTGCTTGACGGTAACTAGTGACATCACCAAAGCTCGGAACTTGGGGACTTGTGTCTTTGCACGTGGTTAAGCGACCGGACTCCAATATCAACAATCTCTCGCTTCCAGCACGGAGGTACTGTCAGGTCTGATGGAGCAACGTATTGATAGTATTATGGTAGGTTGAAACACGTAATTTTTAGCATATAATATATAATAAAAATAAACATGGGATTTATATTAACTTCACTGTTCTCCTCTGTACATTTTATTACAGTGTATGACTACGTACATTCGAAGATTTTCGAACCCATAACTTCTTCGCCTGTTAGTTAAACCTAATTTCAAACGAGAAAAATTTATTTCCACTGGGAGCAAACTTAACATACTGAATATTTTCACTGTCACTGTTTTCCGTTCGATTTTGAGCAGTTGCTAGCTGATCTCGTGTCTGAGAAAAATAAGTGTATCCTCAATTTTTCTCGAAAATAGTTTTCAATTTGTGTGTCACTACTGCTTGATCCAATGGCTATGGACAAATTTACCACAAACTCAAGGGACTGCACAATTTAAGGGACTGCACTATCTTTCAATGAATGCCTCTAGTTTGTGTGTGGCACAACTTAAATATAAACTTTCTGTTCGAAGAAAATAACGTATCTCCTCCGAATTCCTCCACGAAATTCTGTACCTAAAACTTAAAAAATGTATTTTCAAACTTCTATAAAACCCATTCGAGTAATATGTATTTTTCTAATTCCTCAAACAGACCGTTTACCTGTAATTCTCTCAATGTCATTGGATTCGACATGACACAGTTTCCTCGTCCATCTTCTTGTCATTCGATGTGACCACTTTCTTAGTACACACGACTGTCCCTGAGCACTTGCACCGTGAGCTTTGTGTACATTGTACCTTAACCTTACTCATGCACACGACACACAAGTCCCCAAGTTCCGAGCTTTGGACATCACACTTATAGTTAAAGCTAGTGGAAGAAAATATTAGTCCTTTAAAACAACGTTTAGCTGAGCTATAGCTTGTACTATCTACGCTCGAGGAATGGGTTCGAATTCCAGTTTTTTTTTTCTCTCTTATACGGAGAAGGGACCCGAAGATTTACACTGCAGCCTAATGCTTATTGTGATTACTAGATCAGTGCAAAGGGAGCAGTTTTTCGACACAACGGCAACAGGGCAAGGGTTGTAAATTCACCTTGTGTACCCGCAGAGGTCTGACTCTGCGGTACACAGGATAGCTGCAAGCAGTAGGTACAGCTTAGTAAAGCAAACGTCAATACTGAAGGAACATGGGAACAGTTCGGTTCTAGTATTACGATGCCTAAGGGGGAGAAAATTCGTTCGGCGAAGTTTAAGAGACTTATTTCCGAATATGGTGATATTTTTTTGTTGCAGCGAAGATAAACTATTCTGCAAATTGTGTTAAATATCAGTTTCAGTAAATAGAGCATGTAATATTCTAAGACATGTAAATAGGGATGTACACAAACGTGCCCTCATGAAGTTGAAAAAAAAAGGCAAAAAATGTGAGCAGGGTCATAATTCTTCATCCGTGTTCCATGAAGAAATGTGTGATGCGTTTTGTTAAGCATTCAAGAATATATGTCCTGGTGTATCTCTTCCTCCTTCTCCTATACTTACTCGATGGGGTTCCTGATTGAAGGCTTGCATTTATTACTGTAAATATTTCGACCAGGTCCAGAATGTTATTCAATCATTTGATGTGAAAGATGCATTTGCGATACCACTAGCCCAACGCCTGTTGGTTGATTCAAGCACAAAACAACAATTGGAATACATTGAATCGAATTACGGGTTTATTCGTGATTGCATAACGGCTTTAGAAAAGTCTGATACAAAACTGGTTGATCAGTTTTTCCTATTGCGAAATATCTGGAAGAAAGTGACTCAAGTAGACGATAAGATTGCTAAAATAATATCTGCGAAAATAACAAATATGTTGAAAAAAATGGTGGATATTATAAACTTTGCAAGATTAGTGACAGTATTTCTGGAGATAAGGATTCGTTTGAAGAACTAACAGAAGTTTAAAAGATGTTGCACAGGATTTTACGTATGCCCCAGTTGTTTCAACAGACGTAGAAAGAAGCTTCTCCACATATAAGGCCATGCTATCAGATAGACGATAATCGTTTTCTGTTAATAACTTACAAATGTCATTTGCTGTGCATGGTAAAAATATTTGGAAGAAAAGTGATAACGTATAACTTGTGCATTAATAAATCACACTCATTGTAAGGAAAAGAAAAAGACAAAAAACAATAGTTCAAGTGTTTTTGCGAATAGAATATCATGAACCCGTTACAAATAAACACTGATTTTGTTTGCGTTCTGTATGAAATCATACATGTAAAGTATATATTATTTGTTTAGGATGAAATGGTTAAATAGTTTTGCAATTTTGATATCTTATTAAAGTATCTGTAGGAAATTAATTGTAGAAACGTTAGGGAACTGTGTCATTTCTATTGTGTCGTCTGTACGTCAACACATCGTGTACATGACCGTCGCTTGTACACAGGGAACACGCCTAGTAACGTCGGAACCCTTGCCATTCTGTCTGTCATGTGCTCCGTCTGCACCGCTCTAGTGATTACTAATCCTATTCTGTGAATGATTGAGTAGCCGAACGGCCGCGATCTTGTACAAGTACAGCACACCACCGCCCCTGTTTTTTTACTTGGTTATTTAACGACGATGTATCAACTACGAGGTAGTTTAGCGTCGATGGGATCGGTTATAGCGAGATATTTGGCGAGATGAGGCCGAGGGCACACCATAGATTACCAGACATTCGCCTTATAGTTGGAGAAAATTCGAAGAAAAACCAACTAGGTAATTAGTTCAAGCAGGAATCGAACCGACGCCCGAGCGGATCAGCAGACAAGTGCCTCAGCCGACATAGCTACGTGGGTGGCTTCTATTCTCTTCCAGAAAAAGACAATTATACAGGGTGGATGGTAAGCTCTGCACGAAAATGAAACTAGTAGTAGATCATGAGAAGAGATTTGAAAAATGTAAATAAGTTTTTCCTGTAACATTCACCGTTTCAGGGAAAATCGTTACGTTTCTATGAAGCATTTGGTAACATCACGGCTACTGCAATAACTCTAAGCAAGCGCGGCCTGCACTCTTTACCTTCTACTCCCCTCCTCCTGTACTCAGTAACACGCGACGGTGTGCTGCGTTGTAAGATTTATTCTAACGATTTTCGGAATTATTCAATTTAATTAATATATTTGAGGAGAAAAATTCGCTCCGGCGCCGGGGATCGAACCCGGGTCCTTGGCTCTACGTACCAAGCGCTCTGACCACTGAGCTACGCCGAATTCAGTCCGCAGCACCGGAGCCAACCTTCCTCTTCAATGTTTCCCTTTGTGGCCTGACTCCAAGTTAGGCATATAAATGTTGACGTATATGTCTAGTGTCGACTGCCATTATACAGGACATCATTTTCTTTTTACTAACATTTTTAATATTAACCTGGCTATACCTTTAGAGAACCGGAAAAACCGTTCGCTACCCCCTTCCACAACTGGAGTTCGATGATACTGGCGTAAAACAAAAAAAAAATTACTTTACTAGGTATAGAAGGGAAGAAAAGTACTTCATCCATTTACGTAAACTAGGAAATATCGCGATTTTGAGTTCGATAATTTTCATTAGGTTTTTATTTAATCAAAATACAGTACTGTATTAAGAATAAGTGTTTTTACTCACGAACTGAGTTATCCATGGGAACGTGTTCATTATGCAGTGTATATTATACTGTCTACACCACATTAGCGTACACTATAGAGAATGAAGTTCAATCGAAAAATAATCATAATATGGATATTTAAACACATTTTTGAAAATGGTAGCCGTTCATTCCGATAGCCTACAGGCTTCAGTTCTTTTGTGCATATTACCGCACTATAGACTATTGCATCTAATTCCAGTTACCAGTTTCGTCCTTCGTACTAGTGACTCATGTTGAAATAATTCTGTACCTACTCTACAAAAGAGTACATTATGTACTGTAAATTCAGTCTTCACTTCTGCCCGACCCGCACAGATAAAATTACTTAGACATGCTATCTACTGTCCGTCCAAGTGGTTATGCCGCAGGATCGTAGAAAGGAGGGAAATCACGTGACAGTTAATTACTTAACGAGGCCCTTTTATTTAAGTTATTTTAAACAGTTTTATAATATTACGTAAACGTCCAATTCCTAACGGAAATTAATGTTTTCAGAAAAGAGCTAAGACAGCCCAGCTTTTACAGAGGGGCGTGCAGAAGCAGGTGGGGGAAATCGGGATGCGACGTAGGCAAACGGACAGTACCTGTCCGAAAATATGATTCAATATTAAAAGTTCTTTCGTCACTGAAAAAACGCGAAGATATTTCTGGAACGTACTATACTCAGTAACTCAGTGATGTTTACTATAAGCGGCCTTGATTCTGTCTGGAGAACAGTTGAAACTTCATTAGTAGAAGGGGGGGAGTGAAGTGCATTCAAAAACTCAGGTACAATAAAAATTGAAGTAAAAATAAAATGATGTTCCTGTACTAGGAGCGCACTCAGTTGAGTGACTTGTTGGCCGGGATTCCGCAGTTATATGCAATGCTAGCTGTCAACATATATGCCTAACTTGGAGTCAGGCCACAAAGGGAAACATTGAAGGAGGAAGGTTCGGTCCGGTGCTGTGGATTGAATTCGGCGTAGCTCAGTGGTCAGAGCGCTTGGTACGTAGAACCAAGGACCCGGGTTCGATCCCCGTCGCCGGAGCGAATTTTTCTCCTCAAATATTAATTGTCAATATATTATTCTGTAGGACAAAATAATAAAAAAAAAAATCCATAATATTCAATGTAATTTCATGGCCAAACCGTTCAGTTAAAAAAATATTCAAGACATTAACTGTTCAGATTATTTCTACCTATCTGCTTGTATAGCAATCAGCCATTTCTTTCGAGCTATTACCGCAATAGAGCGCTGCAAACATTGGGCAAAGACTGTTTCTTTCCTCCTCGATGCTTCATCGAAGGAAAAGTGTAAATTTTATTATACAGAGTGTTTCAAAAATACGAGGCATAATTTCAGGTATGTATTTCCCACATGTAGACAATCAAAATAGTTCATTACAACATGTGTCCGGAAATGCTTTATTTCCGAGTTATGGCCTTCACAACATTGAAATTCACCGGAACATTTTTCTTTCCGCTGGTCGTTGCCGTCAAAGGAGACATTAAGAGGGCACTCTGACAGTTCATTCCGAGGCGAAGGTTACATTCAGTGTTGTGTAGGCGTTAGACTGTGCGACATGTATTCAAATCAAGAGCTGGCAGAGATACACTTCATGTACGGTAAGGCGGAAGGCAATGCTGCGCTGGCTCGTCGTTTGTACTAGGAGAGGTACCCACAGCGACAATGTCCAGATCGGAAGACATTTGTACGTCTCCATTACCGTCTGTGCGAGTATGGAAAATTTAACTCTCCTGGTTTGGGAAGGGGACGACCAAAATCTGAGGACATACGCAATACTCCTGGAGTTTGGGATCGTGTTCGCAGGTCAATGAGGCATCGATGTGAGGCCTGTATTCAAGCAGGAGGTGGACATTTTGAACATCTTCTGTAATGACAACGACCTGCGGAAAGAAAAACCTTCCGGTGAATTTCAATGTTGTGAAGGCCATAACTCGGAAATGAAGCATTTCCGGACACATGTTGTAATGAACTATTTTGATTGTCTATATGTGGGAAATACATACCTGAAAATATGCCCCGTATTTTTTAAACACCCTGTATTTAATACGTAGAGTCATCTCTTAAATTTTGGTGCATCGGTTGCTTTCCACTCTGTATACACAACTTTAATGTACAGTTTTATGGTTTCTGCACTGCAGTGAATTGGGATAATTGCAGTTCTCTTTGTATGTGTTCAGCTACGTTTTCGGTCACGTATTGTCTACTTTGTGCCAAAGGAGAAAGTTATATAGATAGCAACGTGTGATCAATTCTCGATACTGATCAACAAATGCAATGGAACATGAGTGAGGGCAGGTAGCGGACCAATGTCCATTCGTTTATAGACCACGTGATTATGTCCATTACATCTACAACCCCCTGCAGGTAGAGCTGACATGATGAGCGAATGACTCTACGGGCGGCTTTTGAGCCCCGAAGACACCACGGGGTCCACCCAGGCAGGTCCTTAGCGTCACGGTCACCAGGTAACACAGACTGCCCCCCAACACCAGCAGGGCGCCTTCCATGCGTGATCTGTGGAGTTCCACAATACCAACGAGGGGCACAGAGAACATCCGTCGTTAGGAGTGGATATTAATCGTCCCTCTTCCAGAGACAGAACTGACAAGTAAATATTCTCATGGGGGCAGATAAAAAAGTTCATTTCTTTTTCTTCTACCATGTTAATGATGTCAAAACAAGTGCTTGTAGAAATTTTGACCATTCGAGTGCAATGACAAGAACCGTCCAGAAAGTAAGATTCCAGGGGGTCGTTTACAGAAAGAAAACACAGTTTTATGTAAAGATTTATTGAAACAGATACAGCGATTGAGTTATTTTTCAACAGTTCCCTACCGGAATTGAGTCTTTTTCATACCATAGAACGTGATGTCAAAGCAAGCGCATTTTTCTGACCTTGACGTCTTGCGCGGGCATCAAGCGCTAAGTATGGAAAGAGGAAGGATTGTTTATATATTTATAAGCAGCCTGTTGGATTAAGAAAACAGTGGTGCACAAACTTCAAACGGAACGTAAAATTTTATGTCGTTATTTTTATATGGCTTCTTTCTGTTTGATATTATCTGTATTGTCTGTAAAACAAAAGTTTTAATACCCATTTCTTAATATTGCAGTTGTATTTTAAATGTTAAAACATAATAAAGAGTTAAGAAGGAATATTCACATAAATTCCATAGCAGTACAACTATACTGTACTAAATGCATGAAACACATCATTCATAAAGAAAGTGATATCCCCCCCAAAAAAAAGAGAGGTTGAGTGTGACATGATAAGTTGGAATTGGTATTGATGATATCTATAGCCATATAAAAGTAATCAATAAACTAATCAAAACAATATTACAGTACAAAACATAGTTACCTAGATGTTGTATATGTTTTAAGTGTAACTAATATTACATAACAAAACTCATATCGCATTATGCTTTTAAGGTGATATTTGTGAGCAAATTCCTATTATCAGAATATTAAATTATTTTCTCGAAATCTGCTGAAGCAATACAACACATAGGCATGTATCTTTTGCTTATGATGTAACAGTAGTTGCTTTGTTAATTCATTTCCTTACAAACAATTTCCATGCGAATATTTTCAAAATTTTCAATACACTATCTTCAGTAATACGTATATACGGCATATTAGATTTACGAAAACATTCTGTAAGGCTACCAAATAAATAGGCCTATACCTGAAAATTTCACTTTTATATACGAAAAGTTGAGAAAATATTTATTTTGAATAAAAAAATCAAACTGTGAAAAATGAGCATTAAAATTAAAACTTACATTCTTATAATGCACTTATACTTCTCAGGCAAATCTAAAAATTACAATGGATACAGTTTTAATAAGTTCTCTTCCCTTTATCTATTGAATCAGTGCTGGCCATCCCTGAATATAGCTCGACCAAGCGGCATATACCACCTCTTTCGTCTGTCTCTTTCCTCTCCGCTGTAAAGCGCTCAGGCTCTCCTGGACTCTAAAGCGCGCGCTTGATCCTGTGGGCATCAATTGACATGACTGCCATTCTTTGCTCGTTTGCTAGTTATTTGCGCCTCTTTCATTTTGTCGCTTTCTTTCATTTGCCTTTTTTTTCCCTTTTTGCCCTTCCTTTTCGTTTTTTTTTTTAGCTTTTCTTTTTTCTTTTCCTTTCTTTTTCTGTTGCCAATCCCTTCTTTTTTTTTGCTCTAAATTCTTTCCTGTCCTCTGCCATTCATTTTCTTTCCTTTTCCCTCAAGAGTCCAAATATTTCATACTGCGATGTAGAATGTAATAAAGCTGGTAATTGAAACAGAAAGTGAATTAATACAGCTTCACTAAGATTGTCACATTCCCACATTCTACCACTTTTAAAACGTCTTCAATCTCGTCTGCTGCGTTCTAATTTGAGTGTGGTATGCGTTCTTGAGGAGGCTTTCATTTGTAAGTTAATGAATCACCGCATTCCTGGAGTTTCCGAAGCCAGTAATGATATTTAGATACCGCGTCGGTTAGGTACCGATGTTAACATTTCAATTAACGTGAGTCAATAGAAGGAGACAATATAAAGCATTTCATTTGCAAGCAAATAAGCGTTTATACGCTTTTGAAATCACTTTCCGCTCCATTAGAAACAGGCTGTCTACACAAGCGGAAGAAAAAAAAGCATACCGTACGTATATTCCTGCTAACACATTCTCTCCACCTCTGGAAAACACAAACCAAATAGAAACTTGAATGCGAAAGAAATTGTGGCCTCTGGCATTCGCTCAAAACTCTCTCTTCATTGTAGCTGTTATTACAGCCACGTTCTACGACGTTCTTGTTGCAGGATCAACAGTCCCACACATTTACAGTTGCTAGGTTTCTGTAATCTAGCCTTTGTTCTCGCTGCACAGCTTGTGAGTTAGTTTAGCTTGAAGTGGTAAACAACACCTGAGAAAAATATTGATGAAATATATAGCAATATCTCAGAGAGAGAGAGAGAGAGAGAGAGAGAGAGAGAGAGGGAAGTAATGATATTGTGTGAAAAATATCCTGTCCTTACTTACAAATGGCTTTTAAGGAACCCGAAGGTTCATTGCCGCCCTCACATAAGCCCGCCATTGATCCCCATCCTGTGCAATATTAATCCAGTCTCTATCATCATATCCCACCTCCCTCAAATCCATTTTAATATTATCTTCCCATCTACGGCTCGGCCTCCCCAAAGGTCTTTTTCCCTCCGGCCTCCCAACTAACACTCTATATGCATTTCTGGATTCGCCCATACGTGCTACATGCCCTGCCCATCTCAAACGTCTGGATTTAATGTTCCTAATTATGTCAGGTGAAGAATACAATGCGTGTAGTTCAGTCTTGTGTAACTTTCTCCATTCTCCTGTAACTTCATCCCTCTTAGGCCCAAATATTTTCCTGAGAAACTTATTCTCAAATACCCTTAACCTATGTTCCTCTCTCAAAGTGAGAGTCCAAGCTTCACAATTCCTGTCCTGACATATCATTGCAAAATGTTGGAGCAAATAACACTTTTCAGTTACGTTGGGTGTGATGTGAGATACGAATAAGATGAAATATGATGAAATGACATGGCATTGAAGGAACATGTTTGGAGCAAGTATCTCATTATAATTATTGATCATACGATATAAGCTTCGTTATCGACAATGATGTAGATTTTTTATTTATTTTATTAGATTATTTTACGACGCTTTATCAAGAGCTTAGGTGAGATGAAGGTGATAATGCCAGTGATAAGAGTCTAGGGTCCAACACCGAAAGTTACCCAGCATTTGCTCAAATTGGGTTGAGGGAAAACCCCGGAAAAAAACCTCAACCAGGTAACTTGCCCCGACCGGGATTCGAACCCGGGCCACCTGGTTTCGCGGCCAGACGCGCTGACCGTTACTCCACATGTGTGGACTCTTACATTGTTACTTTGTTGATAATGAAACGGAGGCCATGAGTATATTTTTAGCGTGTTCTCGACTATGGCAACAGATGGCAGGCACGGACCATGAGTGTCTTTTCAGCGTGTTACCGACTAGTGCAACAGATGGCAGTACCTGTATTTATTTATTTTTTCAGGGTTTTGGTTTGGAGATTTTAACCTCAAAACAACACACATTAAAATACAGGAAATGAACTCATTTTATAAGAATATTAAAATTAACATGAACAGAATCAATTTTATTTTAAATACGTGTTATTGATTGTGTAGTTTGTGAAATTTATCTGGGGAATGGCTCCCAGTGGGATGTTTGAAGTTGGGTTAATATTTATTTGCTCCTTTCAAGGCTTGCGAGTTGCTGCGCGTACGATATTAATCAATATCGCGTAATATGCTTACTTGGAAATCGATAGTTCGATTATCATAATGATTAGCAGTACTTTAATGTATGTTATTAAGGTAATGTTACGTCACATACTGACAGATAATGAATGATTTATTATTTTTAATTATAGTTCTACAGTCACTATCATCATTATTTCAAGGATTAGATTTTATGCCCGTTCGATCTTCGAAGTACCTACATCGACATGGAGAACTATTAATAATGGAATTCCTCAAGGATCAATATTAGGTCCCCTACTTTTTCTAGTCTTTATAAATGATCTTGCCCCCCTTATAAAAGATGTAGGTCATCCCATATTATTTGCAGATGACACAAGTATAGTAATTACAGCCAATAACTCCAACACATTCCAATCTTCAACAGAGGAAATTCTCTTCAAAATATGTGACTGGTTCTCAGTCAATAAATTAGTATTAAATTGTAACAAAACTAACCTAATTCAATTTAAATCCTGTCCAAATTCAACGTCGCAAATTTCTAGCGCAATAATTAACAATAGATCCCTATTAGAAACAACAACAACCAAATTTCTTGGCTTAAAAATCGATAATGTGTTAAATTGGAAAAATCATATTGAAGAAATTACCCCCAAACTAAATTCAGCTTGTTTTGCTATTAGATCTATGCAAAAGATAGTAAATATCAATACCTTAAAAACAATATATTTTGCATACTTCCACTCGGTAATGAGTTTTGGAATAATATTCTGGGGAAATTCCACAGATTGTAACAATATATTCCTATTACAAAAAAGAGTAATTAGAATAATGGTAGGTGCCAAATCTAGGGAATCGTGTAAGACTATTTTCAAAAAACTACAAATAATGCCCATGGCTTGTCAGTATATCTTTTCATTAATAGTCTTCCTCGTATGTAATCGTGAAAACTTTGTAACTAATTCAACAGTTCATAGCATAAATACACGTCAAAAAATGACTTTCATACTCCATCGGCAAGTCTATCGTGCTATCAAAAAGGAGTGCGTTATATGGCAGTAAAAATTTTTAATAGCCTCCCTATCGATATAAAAAATGAAACTCAAAACATAAAATTATTTAGGGCCAAATTAAAGAAGTACCTAATTTCTCACGCCTTCTATTCTGTAGGTGAATTCATGACATTCAATAACACTTCATGAAATTGATACTAAAACTATGTGTTGTACTAGTAGACTATATTGTATACTCGTCTGTATATATTTCATCTAGACTGTGACTATAAATTAAGACTTTAAAATAGTATTAAATTTTTTGACTTGTTCCATATTCTAGCTGTAAGCATGTATGACTACCATGGAATGTTAATAAATACAATACAATACAACGTTCTGAGATAATTATTCTTAACTAATTTAAGAGTAGCGGGATTTCCTGGCACCATGTGGTCAGCATTACTAAAGATACTCTTTTGAGCAAGCTAGAAGAATTACAAGACAAGAAATACTTACCGTGTCCTTATGAGAGGAAGATATATATTGATTCCTACCGGAAATCGAACCCAGGTTTTCTAGATTTCTAGGTGTTCACGCTGCCACTTTTAAATAAATTTATCACTAATTAAATACTGTATATAAATAATAGACATTGTTATTGTTACTTTTTTAGCGTTTAATTTACTAGTAATTATATTTCACTTAGCAAATAACTTACATTCACATGTGTTTACTGATTTAAATATTTTTTCTTCTTTCCAGGTAAGAGTTGTCAAAGTATTAACCTGTTAACAGACATTAGTAAGTACTGTTTCAATATCATTTATTCATATAAGTAATATAGTTCCTCAGGGTTGTGTTTTGCTACACCTATTCTTTCTTATAATGATGAATGATTTACCTTGTAATATCAGTAGTGACTGTACGATGGCACTCCACTCTATTGCTTCAATAGCAGTATGGAGGTTTCAAACCTTGCAATGAAGCATTGGCTAGATTTGGCTCAGCATTGGTTCCAGGCTAATGGTTTATCTTTGCATATGAGCAACACTGAAGAATTGTTATTTTCCTTGAAATTTATACCTGATGCACAAACTCGTGTAAAACTTCTTAGTATAGATGATTATTAATTTTTATTGTTATTATTTTTATTCGCTGTTATTAGAGGAGAAAAATTAGCTCCGACACCGGGAATCGAACCCGGGTCCTACGTACCAAGCGCTGTAACCACTGAGCTACGCCGAAGTTCAATCCACAGCACCTGATCGAATCCCTCTTCTCTAATGTTTCCCTTTGTGGCCTTACTCCATGTTGACATAATTATTAAGTGAGCTCCCACTTTACGTAACTTTCTTGGTACCCTAATATTGGATCCAGACTCACCTAAGCATCTATATATATAATTTGAACTGGTAATGGAAATTACGGGAAAACGGCTGAACGGATTTTAATAAATGACCTCTCATTTTGAAGCATGGAACTCAACGTTTTTCAGAAAAATAGTAGTTTTCAGTGAAATGTCAATTTTTCAACATAAATTTCATATTTTCCAAAATCCATCTGTCGTCAGTTTTGAGAAGTAGCAAAACTAGCTAATTGCATTTCAGAATAAAACAAAACACACACTACAGTAAACAATATTACACGAAGGCCATGATCTGCAAGAATGATGGCATATTTAGAGCTCAAATTAAATTGGTTATTAAAAACTTAACATACTAAAAATAATTTACAGGTTCGATTCTGTGGTGTGTAATTTTCTGGGTACAGCTGTGTATTGGATATTAAAAATTACAAAACTTGAGGTGGTTTGATGACATTATTACCATTAGAAATGAAATATTATTGTAGTTAATGCCATGATGTGACTATTTTTCATTGATTATACATTTTAATGCTATATTGATGATATGAAAGTGAAACGTTTTGGGGTTATATAAGTAGATGTAGAGAATAACTTAAATAAGATTTTGATTTCTATATTTTACTGAGTGGCGCCTATATAGTAGACCTATATATAGTATATGTTACTGAATGCTATAAAACTTACGTAAGATAATAATATTATTAAAAATCAAATATTTTTATAATTATTAATCAAGTGAGGTTGGGTCTTTTCATATATT
This sequence comes from Periplaneta americana, assembly GCF_040183065.1. Taxonomy (NCBI): domain Eukaryota; kingdom Metazoa; phylum Arthropoda; class Insecta; order Blattodea; family Blattidae; genus Periplaneta; species Periplaneta americana. Next base: position 182,691,378 of record NC_091121.1, on the reverse strand, counting down.
TAATGGCGGTGTGGTGTAGATATTTATATGCGTGGTTCTCTTCAGTATTGGCTCGAGAGAGAGTATCTTTCATTATTATGGAAACAAATAACTTTCAGAATGTCTGGTATTCTTCACTGAAAATAAATCTGAAAAATGTTTATTTGAACGTCTAATGAACTTAGTTTGCAGCATTTGCTGCACAAGCCACTAATAATAATAATAATAATAATAATAATAATAATAATAATAATAATAATAATGTTTTATTTTCGCTGGCAGAGTTAAGGCCATAAGGCCTTCTCTTCCACTCAACCAGCCTTAATCAATACAATACATAAATTTAAATTACAAATATTTACACTACACTTAAAAGGTTCTCCAGCAATATTCTTCACTACACATTTATTTAAATTTAGATAAATCTATAAGGTAAAGTAGTAACTTCATTTATGAGCTAATTTAATTCAATGAATTATAATTAATTTAATATTTGAGATAGCTAGTAAAATGATGAAAATTAATTTAATATAAGCTTACTAGGACTATGTTGCAGGGAGAATATATATATATATATATATATATATATATATATATATATATATATATATATATTTCTATTTCTGTAATGAGAATATTAATGTAATTGCCATTAGAGATTTTGTAAATCTATTTAGAGAAATTAATGATAATAATAATAAGAATGGACAGATGTTAGTTTCATTATAAGTAACAAATATTAATCAGGAATTCATCTATTAAGTAAGAATTTATGTAATTTTGACGTAAATGAAGTTATTGTCCAACAACCTCTTATATCACTCGGAAGCGAGTTCCAATTTCTAGCAACTGAAACTGTATAAGAGGAAGAATATAAAGATGTCTTGTGATAGGGTATAATGAGTAAATCGTTATGATGAGATCTTGTACTTAGCTGATGATATGCGGATAAATTTTGAAAACGAGAAGCCAAATAGATTGGGGTAGCGGTGCGCAGAATTTGAAATAAGAGAACAAGAGAATGCAGGGCTCGTCGATCACTTAGCCTTAGCCAAGACAGAGTTTGGAAAGACGGGGAAACATGATCATACTTACGAATATTACAAATATAACGGACGCACGCATTATGCACACGTTGTAGCCTGCTGCTCAAATTTGCATTTAGGTTACTTAATATAATATCGCAGTAGTCAAAGTGTGGTATCACGAGTGTTTGTACAAGGATTAATTTTAATTTATCAGGAAGAAAGTGCTTCAGTCGCTTTAATGAGTGAATAATGGAAAATATTTTTTTGGAAGTGTGATTCACTTGTTCATTCCATTCAGGTGACAATCCATATAAATGCCAAGGTTCTTCACAGTCGTACTGTATGGAATAGTAGTATTATTTACAAATATCGGTGGCACTAGTCTCATATAATTATCACCTGTGATAGATTATCAAGATTGTTATATATTTACTGAGACTTTTAAAATGCTTGGAATGGAATTTACGGGAGGAGGGCACTATGTCCAACTCTTCGACCCTTTACGATTAATTTCTCTACCCTCAAGTTAGGCGCATTCCCAAACCCTCACCAGTTGACTACACTAAGGTTCGCTGCGTACCCAAGTTTCGAGCAGGTGACCCTCGTCCCTAGGCCAGACCTGGAATGATGACGAAATGGTGACAATATTGTAGATGCCTAATATGGGGCTGCACATGCCAATGTTCCTTTTTTTTTTTTAAGAGATATTCTCCCTTACAGATAACACTACTGCATAATAATCATTCCATTAAAAGTCAGTATATATTGGTTGTCTAAATATTAGGTCTCTCACTGCAATTTTCAAAGTATTAAAATCTGGGTATAGGAAACACAATAAATTCAGTGTTTTAAAATAGAACGCATTTTTGTGGACATGTTACCGCCACGTGCTTCCAGTAGAGATATATCATTAAAATCGTGAATAATGAATAACAAAATAAAGGAAAGTTGACTAAAAAAATTGCCTGCAGCATGTTATAGAGAATCGATATATTAATTGCACTGCTACAGGGTAATGTCACTGACAGAGGATCTGCTTTTAGTTCAGCTTTAAAAATTGTTTGATTTTTTAAACCGCAGGTGAAGTTTCACCGATCATTATTTTCAAACAAACTTAAGTTGGGGCTATTAAATTGTTAATCTGGTATTAGATCCTAAAGCAGTTTAAAATTTTGAATGTAGCCCTAACAGTAAGTAGTAATACAAAATATTTTGTGCGAGATCGTACGTATTTGCTTGGTTTCCGCACAAAACCTATCCGCGATAAGTCTAAAATTCCACATTCAGTATTCCCAACCTAACACACATAACAATTTCCCTCTTCTTACCGCTTAAGTGACATATTCATTTTACTGCTTTAGGCTTTTAACATATTATTTTTAGAGACGTTCAATATAGTCATAATTATAAATTGGAAACTTACCACTGCAATTTCACCTAAATTGCACTGTTAATTATTGTTTTTAAATATTTGCAAAAATTAAGTAAACTCTACAACTCCACTAAAGTTACTGCATTCGTGATGAATGTAACATTAAGGAAGCCGTTTCTTTTAAGTTCACATTTATAGACGGGGGGGGGGAAGACAGACGTATATCACGGCCTGCTGGAGTATAGTAAACACAGAAAACATTTTAAAGCAACAATGTTGAAGATAGATATTTTTGTTTTCCAAATTTGCCGTCATTGAACAAAAACCAAGATGGAGATTTCATTGCAACTAATTAGAAGTTCCTCTTTCAGGTATGTAATAAACGATCTTCGCACAAAATAATGTACGATACACGAGCGGTATGTTTTCTTTCAATTCTCGAAAATTAAAAAAAGCTCAACTACGTTTGGCTTTTTTCAAACTTTTCCTCGAACATGAAAACTTCAACATACCGCTCTTGTAACGCGTATTACTATATTTCTCTCTAGCAAAACCAATGATATTTCAAAAGAAATCCACAGATAATTGTTGTAGTTACTTATCTTTTGTCTTTAAACCGTGTGCATGAGATGAAATATTTTAAGTAGATTTATAATAATTAGTTTGACATCCTGATTCGATGTCATTTTTCATTATATTTGAACGTTTAATGATATTGCAGGTTTCACTTCTTCGTTACAGCATTTATGCAAACTACAAATAATAGTTATTTCCGATATGAATATCGTACTATTTCTACATCTGATTGAGGTTCTGGCTGATATGTACATCTATTATCAGGCAGTACATCTCACTTGACGATATGTGTCAGAGGAAGAACAATTATTGTTTGTATGCATCTGAAGTCAGACTAGTATAATATGTAGCTAGTCGACGATGAATGCATTGATGATAATAATAATAATAATAATAATAATAATAATAATAATAATAATAATGATTTATTTTCGCTGGCAGAGTTAAGGCCATAAGGCCTTCTCTTCCACTCAACCAGCTTTAATCAGTACAATACATATTTAAATTACGAATATTTACACTACACTTAAAAGGTTCTCCAGCAATATTCTTCAGTTAAGTTTTAACGACTAATAGACTACATATTTATTTAAATTTAGATAAACCTATAAGGTAAAGTAGTAACTTAATTTATGAGCTAATTTAATTCAATCAATTATAATTAATTTGAGATTTGAGATAGCTAGTAAAATGTTGAAAATTAATTTAATATAAGCTTCCTAGAACTATGTTACAGGGAGAAAAAAAAATATAAATCTAAAATATATTTCTATAATGAGAATATTAATGTAATTGCCATGAGAGGTTTTGTAAATCTGTTTAGAGAAATTAATGATAATAATAAGAATGGACAGATGTTAGTTTCATTATATGTAATAAATATTAATCAGCAATTAATTTGTTAAGTAAGAATTTATGTAATTTTGACCTAAATGAAGTTATTGTCCAACAACCCCTTACATCACTCGGTAGCGAGTTCCAATTTCTAGCAACTGAAACTGTATAAGATGAAGAATATAAAGATGTCTTGCGGTAGGGTATAATGAGTAAATTGTTATGATGAGATCGTGTTCTTGCATTGGAGGGGGAAAGGAACTGGTCACTCTACCCCATTATCTCCTGGCCTAGTTGCCTCATAAGTGGTGCCTTCTTGGTATCACTTGTGAGGTTCAGACTGTCTTCGGACAGTTGGCTGAACAGCAATACGAGATTGGAAAGTATTGTAATCTGAACTTAAAATAAGTAAGTCGTACAACGTTTTACTCATTTTCATAAAAAATAATTCTTAATATAGGTAATTGTAGTGTTTTTTTATTAGTTTTGAACATGTCTTTTATGGAGAGGCAATTGTATTATTATTATTATTATTATTATTATTATTATTATTATTATTATTAGTTTCTTCCTGCTATAGGCGATTCGTTTGTTTGTTTTATTAGTTTTGAACACGACAGGTTTTTGTTCATAACAGAACAGAATACTAGGAGAAATAAACAAACATTGTTAAAATGAGTTCAAATTAGAATTCAGCTGTTTAAAACACTGCGAATATTAAATATTGAAATTTTCAATAGAATATTTAGTACCAAATTGTGAAGATATTGTTGTTAATGTTTATGATAAATAAAATCAATTCCATTTTATTTAATTTAATGTTGGTTCACATTACACAATCAGTTGCTGTATAGAGTCTAGGTAGGTAGTATCGTTCCCCATTTTTGTTCTTTCGTTGCCGAGCTACCAGACGAGGGATCTATTTGCCACACCGTTAAACATTATCATGTCGTAGCTCCTATGATAATAAATCAAACGCAATGTAATTCAGAAAATAATTGAGCGACAAATAACGTCTTCGTGTGCTTTCTGCGAACGCCAACGAAAGAAACAAAATGACGGGCGATTATATTAAGTATTTATCGAGCTTTAGGAAGTGCATAACGTCATCAGGAGCGAATCGCAAGACCCACACGTTTAAATGTAGCCGACCTGCAACGCGATTGACTGCCAGAAATAAGATCGACGGGACTATAATAAACAAATCAATAAATAAAGAAAGAAAGGAAGAAGTGAGTGAGTGAGTGAGTGAGTGCCATTTGTTGGGATCAAATTTCTGCACATTTAAAGGACAAAACTAAAATTATTTCATTCAATTTAAAAAAGAATTATCAAAATTTGTCTATATAAACCTTTTGATTACCCAACAAAATTAATTTTTCAGGAATTTGGTGTATCAAATCTAGAACAAATTTATAAACAAACATTGCTGATTTACTTCCATAAAAACCACAATAAATTTAAATTTGATCCTCACGAATACCATACGAGACAAAACTACAGTTTCTTTCTAAATACTCCCAAATGCCACACAACTGCCGGATTAAAACACAGCAGAAATTTTGGACCCAAAATATATAATGAATTAATTAGAGCTTACCCTGAGCTAAGTACACTCAACACACATAGATTTAAGAAACAAATCAGATTAATTATTTAATTGTTTAAGCTAATTGAGTTAAAAATTGATACTCTAATATTCATGTACTTTCGTATTTTCTATTTGTATATAGACCCTATTATTACGTGCTGTATTATTTTACCATTTATTAATGTTATTGTGCTCAATGAACTCTCTTATTTTTGTGATATATTTTGTATAACTGATCTGAACTGCGCCCGAGCACGAGCTTCTGCTCTTTCAGGCTGCAATGCCTAATATAGCTCAAGTGTAAAGTATGAAATAAATAAATTAGAATAATTTACAATTAAAATTAAAATTAAATTAAATTAAATTATCATAATGCACTTCTCTGTTAAAATGACTGAGCATATTGAGAATTAAATCAATGGCTTTCCCGATAGTCGCTATGCAATGTGTCATATTAAACTAATTTTATCTCCAAAATGAAGGGGAAAAGAGCAACATTTTTATTAAACCGGGTTCGAGTCCCGGTATTGGAGAGAATTTTTTTCCGCTCCACCCATCCTCCATTTTATTAAACGTTTTGGTTTGAAATATCTCAAAGGATATCTCCCTGAAAATAATGACATTATATATAATGAAAGAAGTCAAATCAAATCAAAATTAAATAATTGTAAATTATGTAAGTTTTCTTAAATTCGAAAGAGTTTCTCAGTCTGTTATATCTCTTTTGTAGTCATTGCGAATAAAACTTTTCTACACGACATTTAAAATAATCCATCGATTAAGCTGCGATTTGTGAAAGCTTGTATCTGCCCTCTGCTCAGTAATAGAGATTCTGTCGACTTGAATGTCATCGCTTTGTGTACACGCGTGTAATCTCTCTTTCAATAGATCTGCATTTGACTCACTCTGATACAAAAACTAGTAAACAAACTGGCTATCCTGCTTCGTATTGAGTTACAGCCCTAATGAATATTTTTCGTTATTTTCCATTATTCTTCTTCCTCATACGGATATTTCATCATTGTCCCACTAATAATTAATAGGGACCGGATTTTTATGTAATTACTTATTATATTCCTTTCAACCTAATCGTGTATAAATAACACATCTTTCCAAATATTGTAATTATCATTAATATATTAAAATTTGATACTGCATATTTTTACATATTTACCCCACATTACGTATCATGGCTTAGTATTACATAAATCCACACATTTAGGGGGTATATTCATTTTTACTTCTCTAAAAGGAAAAAAAAAAAAACTTCTGTTAGGGAAATTTACAATTTGAAATACACAGATTTAAAAAGCCTTTTTACCTACCCAAGAAAATATATATTTCGGCACGAAACATAACGTCCTTAGTTCCAGGCAAACAATAGTTCGTAAATGCCTATAGTTTGAGGTTTTAGTAGGTACTTTGTTCCTTACAGGGAGCAGCTAAAATGCATATGTTCCACATCTCCTCTTATTTTCTCCTAATCCAGTAAAGCGAAACAGTGCTTGCAGTACTGTTGTGTCATTCATTTCACTCAGTTCTCTAGTTTCAGTACTTACAGTAGAAAGTGCAAGTGGGTTTATCTACTGCTTTTAACTAACTAAAATGGCCCCTGTATCCTAACGACAAAAATAAAACCATGGATTGCGATGGACGAAGGTTTCACTATAGATGGAAAAATAGTAATGTGTCAAGTGTGCGGTAAAAAAGTCGGGTGCTATATGAAATCACAACTGGAGAGTCTTACCTATCCTATATCTGCCAGATATTGATATTAAATATTTTCATGATTTTACATATTTTGGTAAATATTCAGCTTATTTTTCTTACATAAATATGTACATATTTCACACTTTGATATTACATAAAAATCCGGTCCCTAATAATTAATTATATTCTGATGCTGTATAATTTATATTGCCTTCCATGGTACACCGCTACAGCGAAAAAAAAAAAAAAGATCTACAGTTTTGGCGCGTCACTCCTACAGGTTGAGACTTTATGATTGGCGCAAAGTACATGCCATTGAATAAAAATATATTTTCTTAGGATATGGAATAAAAGATGAGGATAGGACACATTTTTTATGTATTGATAGGAGAAAGTAAAACATTTTGTTTCCGAAGTATTTTATTTTTTGAGGGGGAGATAATGTAGTGCATTTTGCTTCACGATAGACTAGGATGTAATAATAAATTATAAATGTATGTAGGGGAGAGTCGGGTAGTATCGGACATCGGGTAATATCGGACAGTGAGTTTCTTTCATCTACAAATGTGATGTCGCATACAGTTACGTAACCACGTCATTCAGGTACTGCCATCTGCGGTAGATGAAAGAAACGCACTGTCAGATATTACCCGATGTCCGATAATACCCAACTCTCCCCTATGTATGTATGTATGTATGTATGTATGTATGTATGTATGTATGTATGTATGTATGTATTAACACTACAATTGGGTATACACCCGGTGGCAGTGATATATAATATACAATAATACCATTATAATTCTACAATAATTACAGCGATAAAAGAAAAATAATAAAAATAAAATAAGATACACCTAAATGTATTTCTACCTATAAATAAATAGATACAATAAACCTAGGACTATAAATAAAAACTATTCTATAATAACGCCTAAAATAAGCAAAAGTAGACCAAACTTATAAGTACTTCTATTTCACCCAACTATCACCAATTTAAGTAATTACATATCACCTTAATTAATTACAAATATACTTAATTAAATATCAACTTAATTAATTACAAATCACCTTAATTTACCTAGTATTTACATATCAACTAAATTACATACCATATTAATTAATTACATACCATCTTAATTAATTACACATCAACTTAATTAGTTACATATCATATTAATTAATTACATATCATCTTAATTAATTACATATCAACTTAATTAATTACATGACACAACTTGGATAGTTACACTGCACCTACAGTTTCATTTTCAGTCTAATCTTCTCAACCTTTCCTTAAATGTATTGATTTTGAGAGGACCACCCTGAAAGATTGCCGCAGGTAAGCTGTTCCAGTCTACTATTGTGCAGTTAACAAAGGAAAATTTTGCCACGTCCGTTCTTTGTTTTCTACATTTAAACTTCCTAATATGATCAGCCCTGCCTAAGTATGATGGTGTTGCTAATCTAGCATTGATGTAGGTCCATGCTTTGTGTCCCATTTTTGCCTTAAACAATGCGGTGAGTCTGGTTTTTCGTCGCCTTGATTTTAGAAATTCCCACCCTAAGTCTTTTAGTATCTCTTCACCATGTACCTTTCCCATTTTGACATATTTTGAGTTACTGTATATCAAAATTCGTGCCTGATATTTTATTTCATATAATATTTATTTATTTTGAAAATTATTTTTAGGAAGTGATGTATAATAGACTCTAATTACTATATAATACGAGTGAGAGTCAAAAGTAACCTTAATAATTGTTTTATTAATTGAATATGTACAATAAGACTACGAACACTTCATCACTTTTCAATATAGTCCCCAGTATGTTCAATGCAAGTGTTCCTGTTATACTATGTTGAAAAGTGATGAAGTGTTTGTAGTCTTATTGTACATATTCAATTAATAAAACAATTATTAAGGTTACTTTATGACTCTCCCTCGTAATAAAACCATATCTGTATTGTGTAATTTTTTGTAATCTTTATTGTACAGAGTTTTAGAATAATTTATAGGATATTTGTAATGTAATATTTTCCAGCTAGGTAATGTCATTCTTTTGTATACAGGGTGTTTCCCAGGTGGTGTTACAAACTTTCAGGGATGATGGCGAAGGGCACATGTATCAATTTGAGATCAGGAACCTTGGTCCGGAAATGACCGAGTCGAAAGTTACAAGCAAAAATAGTTCTGTGGAAATAAAATAATTTTATTCCTCTGTACACCTTATTTATGTGTATTTATCTGTACATTTTACACATACTGTATTCATCTGACGTTGTTTACGTTGTCTACTTACAATATTCCATTCAGTGCGCTGTCTGAGGGGTAGGGACAGGAAACTACACTAAAGCAATGCAGATAGCGTAATGTGTAACGGACATGGTCGGTCCTGATATGCACGTCTGTAGACAGCAGTGTATGTGTACAAGTTGCAGTGTCCAGTCGATCAGTCCTAATGAAATGGAGGAGTACACGAGAGCGGAATAAGCAAACCTGATTTTCGAATACGGATGAGCCAATGGGAACAGTAGACAAGCTCACAGATTGTATCGGGGCAAGTACCCACGTAGGAGACATCCGGCCTATACCATCTTTCCACGACTGTTCCAAAGGTTAAGGGAAGGAGGGCACGTGGTGCCAAATTACAATTCCATTTCCACACAACTATTTTTATGCAAATCTAGTCTTTCAGGTGAAGCTCCCTGTAAAGCAGATTTGAATAATTTCAAGGGAAAAATTGTTATTCATATCTGCTTTACAGGGAGCTTCACCTGAAAGACTAGATTTGCATAATATATACGTCACTGTATACGTTAACAGAAAACCACAATTCCAAGTCACACAGAGATTGTGTGCACTCGTTGTGGGTCTCTGGCGTTTCGTCAGCCCACGCGAGTTGTGTGGATATAAAGGGAAAAGTTGAGACGGTGTCGGGTGGAGTTCCCGGGTAGCTCAGTGGTAGAGCGCTGGTACGTTCAACCAGAGGTCCCGGGATCGATACCCGGCCCCGGAACAATTTTTCCCTTGAAATTATTCACAACTATTTTTGCTTATAACTTTCGACTCGGTCATTTCCGGACCATGGTTCCTTATCTCAAATTGGTACATGTGCCCTTCACCATCATCCCTGAAAGTATGTAACATCACCTCGTAAACATCCTGTATAAGGCGTATACAGGGTGTTTCGGAAATAAGTACCGAATTTTTTAGGGATGATAGGGTGGGTCTGGTTATTCATTTTAAAGATAGGAACCTGGTGTCCCTGATGAGTCGCTGGCAAAGCGTACCCTGAGGAATAGGCAGCCGGAGATACTACTTTGGAATGAAAAAGGAAACAATACGTACAGAGTAGGCTACTTTTTAACATCCCATAATGGTTTGGGGTTCGAAGCACAAGTTGTCTACTTTGATTAAGAAGAGAAGACACGAGAGGTGAACATCAGTTTTATTCACTTTACATTTACTTGATCGTAACTCACAGAAGAAGTTCAAACTGTCCGGCGTTGCCATGACGACACAATTCCGTTGGACATCATATGCGTGATCGCGAACTTCGCCTGCAGCAGCGGCAATTATTGCCACTAGGTCTTCCTCAGTTTTAATATACCAAAGCCTTCATGTGTACCCACGAATAAAAACCAAGAGGCGTGAGGTCAGGTGACCGTGCTGGCCAATGAACCGGCCCACCACTGGTCGAGATGAGAAACACAACATTAACTAGAGAGCAGTCAGCAGATACACTACATAGCACTACGTAGTTTAAAGGTGGAGTAGCAGTGTAAACAAATGAAAGGTGTTCTTTTCATTGCCGGCTACCTAACTTCTAGGCGGGTACACAGCATGTTGGAATTGGATAGCAAGAGAATGGGGTCATTGCGGACACCATGTTTCTATGCAAAACATAATCATCCCTAAAAAAAATCGGTACTTATTTCTGAAACAACCTGTATAATATCACAGTTAGAGACTATCAGTCTTACTAATAAACAGTGTATAGTTTTTATACTAGACTTGCAGAGTTGAGCCTGAAAACGTTACTAATAAACCGTGAATAAGCTATGGACGTATAAACAGGCTGTAACTATACAATGGGAATTGCTTTGCAGTAGTTATATACACGAAACCCCTTGTTTAAGCGTTGTATATAGGAGAAAAATGGCCGCCCCTTTAACAGCTGTTCGTATCGACTGTCATTTTATGATGATGTTTACCTTGTAACCACAGAAGAACAAACCAAAGGATCGTAGAATTATTAGAATAATATTGCTGTAGCTTGTACTCTTTGACCAAAATGTAGTGTGGTAATCGATTAGAGCCAGTTGTACTATCGATATTTAACACGCCACACTAGAGCGCTCTACCGGATCCAGTAGAGAACCTCAGATAGTCTATTACCTTTCGTAACGAAGTAATGACGAAACTATGACGTAGCTGTGTAACAGTTGTACTGTTATACACGACTTATGTAGTGATTATTAGTAAGGAATTTACACACGACGTATAAACGAGCTACTCATTGTATAAGTATAAGACAGTTAAAAAGTCTGTATATAGAGTTTTTATTAGCAAGACCGTATTGTATTGTATTTATTAACATTCCATGGTATTCATACATGCTTACAGCTAGAATATGGAACAAGTCAAAAAACTTAATACTATTATAAAATCTTAATTTATAGTCACAGTCTAGATGAAATATATACAGACGAGATTTACAATATAGTCTACTAGTACAACACATAGTTTTAGTATGAATTTCATGAAGTGTTATTGAATAAGTAGTCCTCAGTTCAAATCATCTGTAGTAATGTCACGAGAGTTCTGAGATTTCCCAGATAAATCCACGACTTCAAGTGACATTTGTTAGGACTATTTCGTGAATAAAATAAACATGTAAATAATATATCCCTAAAATTCGATTACAAAATATTAATAATTGTATATTTACGAATGCTTAACCTATTCAGACATTGTGAAGTTGAAATAGATGAATATCGATTACTGCAATAAAGAAATTCGATGTTATTATTCAGTAATGCCAATTGCGAATAGCGAAATACAGGTTTAACAATGTTAATTACATGTACTGCACTTTTATCTTATTATAACATAAATACATTTTCATTATCTGCTGAAATCACAGTTTAATTTACAATTTTACAATATAATTACAGGAACCTGATTAATACATTAATTAAATTAAGAATTGTTGAAAACGCAGTTATCAAATCTGAATGAAGGAGTGTAATTTTTTTCAGATAGCCTACAATAGACATGAAATTAGAATATGAAGATGTAGATGTTTGGGTTTGATATGCGATGATGTTACATAAGTTTGAACACCTGACTTTCTATTAATTGTTTAATTTCATTCACAAAATACAAATTTTATAGGCTGCAATTATAGGTTAAGTTACCTGTGGGAGCAGGACCAATGTCAGCTGTGCCTTATTTCGACTTACTCAGTGCTGCAGGAAAGCATTTTTTTGTAGCTCGACAAACGCATTCTCGCTGTAGTGTGTAACGGAACTAAAACTGCATCTACACAGTTCAATATTCCAATCGCGTATGCGTGCAATGTGGGAAGAATATTGAAAGAATCAAGTTTAAAAAGTACGTTCAATTAAGATGCATAAAGATTTTGTGTCTACATGGTGCGCCGTTTTGAACGTCGTCTTCACTGCGTAAATATATTAATTAATATTAAATATTAATCTTGCATTCATTGCTTTAAAGTTGAAAGAAAAGTTTAACCGTGTAGTTGCATCTCAGTGTATTGATGATCATCAATTTACGGGAAAACAGTTGGCGACAACGACTAAACAAAAGAACGACCATGCGATAAATTGATAGCGATAAATCTAGCTGCAAAAATTATCGCAAAGTGTGACTGTGATTGGTTGGAATTCAAAATTTCATTACACTTCATTCGTCGAAAATGGAATGACGTCATATAAACGAAATAGTCGTTAATAGTACATTATGCAACGAGCCTATAATGATAGTAATTAAGAAGCGAGTATGGATGTTTATGAAACGAGCGCAAGCGAGTTTCATAATTTTCATAGGCCTACGAGCTTCTTAATTACCATTATAGGCGAGTTTCATACGACTTTTTATGCTCGACCATATTTCTAACTTGAAATTATTCAGATACATTATATTTGTATCTGACAAGATCGGAAGTGACCTTGTTCTAGGTCGTGAATTGTTACATGTGCGCAGACGCGAAAGTATTGATTTTTTCCGAGGAACAATAATGTCATTGACCTTGACGTAGTCCCGTTAAACTTGATAATATTATAACCTTGATTATTGAATTCGACATTGAAAAATGAGATGACAATAATTGAATTTATTTGAATATTATTTACAATTAACGCTAATTATTATAGTAACAGAACATAACCTTCTGCGACAGTATTGGATTTCCAGCCTCCGTGACTTTTCGCTAATTCTCTTTCGATTGCATATCCGAGAATAATCGATACTTGCGGTTTTATAACGGTACAAAGCTGACTCGTTATTGGCTGAACACCTGTAAGCTGAGTTGTCATTGGCTGAAAACACCTGAACTTTAATGAATAGGTGTACTTTAATGAGATGCATTAAAGGACTGCTACAAGGTGTATAATTACTACATTTCGGCATGGTCGAGCATAAAATTTTTTATAAGATTGCACCGACATCTCCACGGCAACAATATCGAAAATCGTGTGATAACGCTTCTAAGTTCGCAACAAAATGGTGATGATTGTACGTGCGGTGCATGAAGCAACTTTTTTAATGCCGGTACCTGTTCGCGGATGTTTAATTAATAATTCATTGGTTGGAAAATATTCGCTAACCGTAGGGAAGGCGCCCACAGGCTTGCAATTTTGCTGTTATTGTCACCATGGTTTGCGGGCAAAGGATCTAATTAAATTCGCCGTGTCCAGCAGTTTGGTATTTACTAATGAACTGTGTATATGAAAAAAGTAAAAAACTGAAAACAGCTGCCTGTAAGATACAACATCCACAATTACTGTTCCACAAGTTGCAACTACCCCGCTCAGTACTTGAACAGATTGCATATTTGCTGACAGGAAAACGAGTTAATAGAACGCTATAATGTTTTAAGTTGGTTATTTAACGACGTTGTATCAACTACTAGGTTATTTATCGTCGATGGGGATTTACCGAGGATTCACTATATCCTGACAGTTACATAATGTGATATTAGAGTCATAGAGTCAGTGGAGCTATCGCCTGTCTTCTTCGGAACAAGGGTTGGGAAGTTCATGAAGAGGTCCACTGCATTTCTGAAGACGACTCTCACAGAAGAGCGGATATAATAGCAATAAACAGTCAACAACAAAAGTCTATTATCATAGATCCAACTATAAGCATGGAGAGAGATATAAACCAAGCTCATCAGGTTGATCATGAAAAGAGGGCCATTTAGGAACCTTGTATTCCCTACCTTAGTGCCAAGTATAACATCCCTCTCTTCAATTGGTCAGTGACAGATTTATTTTTTGGTGCTCGGAGTTCTTTACCAAAATTTACATATAATTTTTTAAAACAATTATCAATATCATCTTTTGAAATTCAAAAAATCATCTCGCAAATTCCTAAAGATTCCCTGCAGATTATACAATTTCATTGATACCACTCAGAAGGCCTTAATTAAGGATATGCTAATTTTAAATAAAATCTTTTATTTATAAGTATAATTTTATAGTCATCTTCTAAGATTTTATTTTATAATTAATAATCAATGGTGCCTAATTATTACATTTTATTTTTATAACAATATTCATATTTAATTGATTATATTTGTTTGATATTAATTTCCGGATCCTCGTGTTCATCCTTAATTAAGGCCGGACGAGTTATTTCTCTCTTCTTCTCTTAATGTGTTACTATCTTGTCCACACCTGTGGAGTAACGGTCAGCGCGACTGGCCGCGAAACCAGGTGGCCCGGGTTCGAATCCCGGTCGGGGCAAGTTACCTGGTTGAGGTTTTTTCCGGGGTTTTCCCTGAACCCAATACGAGCAAATGCTGGGTAACTTTCGGTGCTGGACCCCGGACTCATTTCACCGGCATTATCACCTTCATATCATTCAGACGCTAAATAACCTAGATGTTGATACAGCGTCGTAAAATAACCCAATAAAAAAAGTTACTATCTTTGCTCTTATCTGGGAAATGCAGTCTCTTAATGAGCGATAATTTCATTATGTCAAAATAATTGTGATAGCTGGTTATAGTCCACATGCATTATCAGTTGGGAACGGATTTTAAAGTTCTGAAAAGAAGAGATTTAGGACTTTAAAATTCCAATTTAGGACTTTTAGGGGTTTATATATAATTAAGAATTAAGAATTTTAATTTTAGTAAATATTCCATTTTAGATGGAATTTGTGTACAATGAGTGTTACTAAACTGAAGTCCCAAATTCTATCAGCGAAAGAGACTGATTGTTGAGTTGTCAGTTCATTTCGCATAACGGGATAACTTAATTTGTAATGAAGCTGAAGTAATTTGTAAGCTCTCGCCTAACCCGAACAACCTATCACCCCTTTTATCCTTGGATGGACTTTTCCAAATGAATTTCGACTCCAGGAAATATCTTCTCTCTTCCCTTCTAAGACCAATATTGAATGAATTTGCCAGATCAGTGTGTGTCTGTAACATAATTTTTTTACATTTCAAAATTGATTTTTTTGGCATTTTTAAATTTTTACTACCGGTATTTTTACTTTAAGAATATACGCAAAATACTACAGAGACGCCTCTTAGGCATTACTTTTTAGTCAGTTATAGGAGTTTAAGGTTCATTTAGACACTTTAAGTCCTGTAGAATTTGAATAGGGGGATCCTGTCTATATAAAACATAGAGATATCTGAATAATAAAGTCTAGGACGTAGCAAACAAAATAGGTACACAACTAGAAATCCGTTCCCTAATCATGAGCTCCGGTACCACATGTAAACAGAAAGAAAGTTACACTAACCGTATGCCAACTGTCTGCTATGCCCGGAGACAGTCCGTTGTTCTTTGTCTTTTGTTTCGTTACCAACCTGAAAAACTTCGAATATCTATGGTAACAACCTAAATGTTTTGTCTTTTGTTTCGTTACTAAACTGCAACACTTCTATTATCTATGGTTTTATAAAACCAACCCTAAACGTCACCAGTAAATTGCTGACGCCAAATTACGTGCGTTGTTTTCATGACATTGCTACACTTACGTTTACTTTGAAGAATGTAAAGTTACTTTTGCGCCATCCTGTATATCTACTTAAACAGTATAGTTTATAAGTGAGATAAAATATCTTAATTTTTGGGTTATAAAAATAAACTTCAATATAATCTAAATAGGCCTAACGCAAATTAAACATTTGATTGCATAAAATTAAAATCTCGACGATTAATAAATAATCAAATTTTTACTCTATAAGACTGTTAACGGTATATTGAATAACTGCGATTTTCTTAAATACCTTCAGTTCAGTGTAAAAAAAAAACAGAATTACTTCATAGGCAACCTTTTGTTATTCCCATTCCTAGAACTGTTTTCTTCAAGAACTCTCCATTGTTTGTTATGTGTAATACTTACAACTCTCTGTCTTTAAACTGTGATTCTCAGTTAGATTTTAGTTTAACAGTTGAAAAATTTCATACAATATTAAAAATAATTGTATTTCCTTAGATATTTAAATTATGAAGAAGTGTATTATAATGTTTTTACTCTAGTTTTTAAATAATTTTGCATCATTATATTGGCATTTGGCACTATATTAACTACAATATTATATTCTAGCATCTATTACCGTTATTTATTTTCTTTCTTTCGTTTTTTGTTGTTTGTTTTGTTTTTTTCTTATGTATTTCGTGTATGTATGTGTAAGCCACCTGTAATCGGAAGCCTGCTTCTGTTGGTGATGGATTTAAATAAATAAATGAATGAATAAATAAATAAACAAATAAATAAATAAATAAATAATTTTTTCTACAATAGTGCGTGAAGTTGCAGTTTACCCATGGTTATCAGTGCATAAAGTGAGTGTTTAAAACACTAGCGCCTAAAAAAGTAAGTAATCACTTTAGGCACTTCTATTCATTTTACGCACTGCCAAAGAAAATGTAATATTCAATGTACAAACTTCATTCAGTAAGAAATTAATGTATTACCTTGATCTTTCATTACTTAAATATTACACGTAACACAAATAAGTAACAAATTTAACATTCATATCTACATTTTAGCCCGTATATCTGAAGTTGCACATAGTACGTACTTATTGTAACAAGATTGATGATTCAACTGTTTCTAACCGCTTTGTTGATTATATGGCCAGTTTAGATGGCCATGAAATCGAGAACATGA
Source organism: Periplaneta americana (assembly GCF_040183065.1). Classification (NCBI taxonomy): domain Eukaryota; kingdom Metazoa; phylum Arthropoda; class Insecta; order Blattodea; family Blattidae; genus Periplaneta; species Periplaneta americana. Next base: position 182,673,906 of record NC_091121.1, on the reverse strand, counting down.
ATAAAACAGGCTGCCATTCCATGGATATTACTTCGGAATGGTTCTGAGAATAGATGGCCATGACATTGTGATCTTATAACCTCTTTGAAATATTTATTTAGTGTAAATTTGTGCTATCATGGAAAAACCATTGTATTATACACATTTGTTTCGTTGCACACACTTTACAATCGTGCAAAAAGAGAATCTTTAAGAAATTTTCTAGTAAATATCTATTACTTAACTATATCTATTGCCATATCAAGATGCAGTATTTGAAAATAAATGCAGTATTGTTTAATATTACAGTTGACGCACAGTCTAGTCTAGTACATACAGTCACGAAGCTTGAGTTGTGAGGGTGCTAGGAACAGTAGACTGTGCGGTACTATTTCGCATTGTCTGTAATGAGGCGATAGTAGCGATCCTAGTGGTTAGCAACTATCTATGGATGCATATTTACTACGTGTTGAGCTTCGTGACTATATACTTAAGGAGCGGATTTCTACATAATTAAATATTATTTTTGCGTGTGATGAAACACAATTAACAAAGTTAAAAATTCCGAACATGAAGTTTCAAGTTTAAAACTCGAATTTTTTATTCACATAAAAATACATATTTTCATAAAAAAATTATGTAAATACATATTTTCAGGAAATCTATTATAAACACATAAATCTTGGAGATTTTTACTTAAATAATTTTTTTACAAGAACTTTTAAACATTTTAAAACTAAATCAATTATGTCACTCAGAAGTACGTTATGTTTTTAAGAATTCTTGGCTGCTTCGTGTTTCTAAGCGCTGTGTGGTGTATCCATGATCCATTTTTGTAATAGTATCGCCTCAAGTTCTGAGAACTGCTAGGCAGCATATCAGTGTTATTATATGAGAATAAATTAACATGGAAAAGGAGGAGAGATCTTGCAACACATAATTGGGAATGTTTATTGTTGCTGAAGATGATTTCATTCCACGCGTTGTTTGTGAAACACAACAGATAAGAGCTCGGGTATGAACATTATTTAATTTAAACAAATCTATCCCCTCTCGCTCATGTCCATCAAGTAAGGCAATACGTCTTGGTGTGATTCCCTGTTATCGGGCTTCGTCAAGATATACTGAAAGATGGTTGTTTAAAAAACGATTTGGCTTTCCTATTAGCAAATCTAAGCTTTTTGTGTGACGCCATAAAACCTGTTGTCTGAAACAGGGAAGTGCGTGCTGTGGAAATTAAACTAGACTCGCTACCAGGTTCAGAAGTACAAGTACTAAGGGACAAATTCAAGAATGTGTTTGGGAAAAACAGTGGATATAAAAAATGTATAAAGTTGCTGAAGTATTGGAGGGTGTGTCTGTAGGTGAAATTGACGGTGTTTGTGTTTGTGTTTGTGTTTGTGACATTCCTCTCTTTAAATATGCACGTCTGTCGTCCTGTGATGTGGAAAGACCGTTTTCACAGTATAAGTCGTTGTTCAGAGATAATCGGCATGCATTTGTGATGGAGAATTTGGAGATGATCTTTTTGTTCACTGCAATTCTCGGCCAACTACTAGCACTCAATTGTGGTTGGTGAGTACCTAGTAACATTTTTTTTTCCAAGCTAAGTATAGGTATTTTTGTCATATTTATAAAAAATATTTTTTTTAGCAAATATTTTCGTACTTTTTAGCACATAAAAATAAATATATTTAAATTTTTAGCACAAAAAAATCCGCTCCCTAGTAGCTTTGGTTGAAGCCTATGTTGAATCAAGACTGGAAGTGAAGTTACGTCACAGTTCCCGATACCGGGCCGTATAGGGTACGCTAGCACGTGACTGAAACACCGTGTCTTATGTAAATCGCTTGAGTTTGCCAACTGCACGGGCGCATAATTCCCTCTTTGAAGCAGTTGCTTGGCCAGTATCGCAGCAATAGTCGTTAGGGCTATCAGCTCATTAATACTTTTTCCCCAATCAGATTAGCTAGATAAACGTACAATAAGCTGCAACATCGGCAGACGCAAATCCCTGATATTAGTGCGATGGCCCGAGCTCTCTGCGTAAGCTGCCCAAAGTGATTCCCTGCGACAATACCGGGAACTGTACAGTAATCCATTTTATTGAAATTTCAACGTACGGTCTTAATGAGGTATAATTTTGAACAGCGTTTGAATACATTCCACCAATAGCATTGTGTAATAATATATTTCACACAGCCATTTTATATAGAAAATATTACATCATATTATTATTTTTTATTGGGTTATTTTACGACGCTGTATCAACATCTAGGTTATTTAGCGTCTGAATGATATGAAGGTGATAATGCCGGTGAAATGAGTCCGGGGTCCAGCACCGGAAGTTACCCAGCATTTGCTCGTATTGGGTTGAGGGAAAACCCCGGAAAAAACCTGAACCAGGTAACTTGCCCCGACCGGGATTCGAACCCGGGCCACCTGGTTTTGCAGCCAGACGCGCTGACCGTTACTCCACAGGTGTGGACTACATCATATTATAACCGGAGATAAAGCCGTGACTCGACAGTTGGGGAGCAGGGGTTCGATTACAAGCAATTGTTGAGTTCTGTGGCAAGACTATGAAAGAATGAACATTTCTTTTCTCCATCCTGTGAAAATAACTTTTAATTATATTTTTAAAAAGTGGTATTCGACTTCATTTTTTTAATTTATCACGTAAGTAGATTTTATTAACTTGCACTATTTCACATAAAATAGCAGTCAGTGTCGTAGAATTTTAATGGATTTTGAAACCAGCGTAAGTGTGGGCATGTGAAAAGGAATTAATAGGTCTTCTACAAACACTGATCCGGTACAGATTTTTCCCGCATTAAAGTTCTGTGGCTGGGAGGAAAAAGGTCTTAAGTAAAAATTTTATACTTTTCAGGAGAGCAGTAGAAAGATTGAAATTGGTTTCAATTATAGAGTTTTTTTAATAAATAGGTTTTCTCTGGATATTATTTATTTTTATTTCTTCTAAAATATGTAATGTTGCTCATTCAACAATTTTCTTGATTATTTACAAAAATAACCGCACTTAAGCCCTTTTAAGACTAGAACCCAAACTGAGTAGAAGGGACTATTTAAACATAAGACATTTTTCATGTCAAAATAAATGAGAAATGTAAATTATTAGGAATGCAAAATGGGTCTTAAACAATATAGGACTGTTTACCCTGGTGCTGTAAGTTTTAAAAGGAAAGGGCATCTGTATGTGATGAAATGGCTAAAATACAAGTTAGACCTTTTTAATAGGGAAGCATGGAAAGTAAACATGTGATGGTTTGTAAGGAATAAAGTATTAAATATTCTTAAGTCCTTTATTCTGTGTATGCTCGATTCAAAAAGTACTTAAGACATTTGGTAACGCTCTATAAATCCAGTCAGGAGTCTTATTTGACTTTAGCAGTTTTACCAGATTGTAGAGAATTGTTTCCGCTTTCAGAATATATAAAAATCTCATTTTCACAAAAAATTGACTTAAGACCTTTTTCCTCCCAGCCACAGAATTATTTCTGACTAGACTGGAATACGAAAATTAATTAATACTTGTATAGATACAAAAAAAAAATTTAACCACATGAATTTTGTTTCTGGGTCTATAGAAATACAGACCTCATAAGTTTTGCCTCGCATTGTGACTAGACTGGAATACGGAAATGAATTAACACTTGTACAAATCGTTGATCCAATTCAAAAGCAAACAACTCAATATGTAACGTTTAGAGAAACCCGAATTTTAAAGCTTCGTCTTGCTGTGAAAAATCCAGTTAACATACACTAATTTGAAACTTAGTCTACTCGTGTCGAATAACACCAAGGGGGGCTTCCAAGCTTAACGTCCCACCTGACGGATGAATAACTATCAACAGTGACATATGCCTTCTCTTCATATACACTGCGAAGAGATTTAAAATGTAACCAAGGCATAATTTATAAGTTGTGCACCGCCACCTCTTCTACTCCCGAAATAGAAATTTTACATGCAAATTTCAGACCCTGCCGGGAATCGAACCCGGGCCGGTTAGTCTGGAAGCAGATGCGTTACCACGGAGCTACCTCGGCGTACGGTAAATGAAATGTAGGGGAAGGTTGCCTATATTGGACCAGTTTTTTTTTTTGTTTTTTAATCCCATGTCTTTAATAATGATTAAATTAAATCCAAATATGTTCTAGTACATTCTACATTCAATGTACATTCTTAAGAAATACAAAAATTATGTAATTGTGTTATTGTTGAGGTAATGAAATTGATACAGAGGTGTGAAAATTATTAGAATAATCTTAATTTTAAAGGTTTTTTAATAGTTCCTTCACAAATATTCATTGAATTGATGAATATTGGTATATAATATTACTATACTGATGTAGGATATATTTACTACTAACAATGCCGGAAAGCATTGTTGTATATTGGTATTTTTCTTATTTTACAATTGTTATGGGAATTCAGAAATTATTATATTATGTTGGCGGAATTGGAAACATAAACAATTATATGCACAAAACAGATGTATACGTTCATTTGAACCTTCACAACAATGTATTTGTTTAAAGCATTTCTTAATTAATTTTTTTATGTTTCAGTATAGTAATATTATATACCAATATTCATCAATTCAATGAATATTTGTGAAGGAACTATTAAAAAACCTTTAAAATTAAGATTATTCTAATAATTTTCACACCTCTGTACAAAGACAATGCTGCCAGTGTGCTCTGATTTCATACAAACAAAACTGAATGTATTTAAACATCTGCGACAATGAAGTCTCATGGAGTGTAAATTTTCGTTACAAGTTTTGCTGAAGAAATGGGCATCCACACCTGTGGAGTAACGGTCGGCGCATGAGATCGCGAAATCAGTGGCCCGGTTTCGGTTCCCGGTCGGGGCAAGTTACCTGATTGAGGTTTTTTTCCGAGGTTTCTCTCAATCCAATATGAGCAAATTCTTGGTAACTTTCGGTGCTGGACCCCGGACTCATTTCACCGGCATTATCACCTTCATCTCATTAAGACGCTAAATAACCTGAGATGTTGATAAAGCGTTGTAAAATAATGTACTAAAAATAAATAAATGGGCTTCTGAAGACAAATGTTCTTCCACTTATTGGAAAATCGTCTTCTGTACGATATGGCTTCTTTAACACTTTAAATTATTTTCATTTATACGGTATTATTAAACCTTTAATACAATACAAACACAAGAACACAAAAAATACATCACACTAACATACGAAAACAAAAACACAAACAAAATTGCAACCTGATTCAAGAAATTAAATTACAACATCGCATACAGAACAAATAACACTCTACAAAAACATCTCAACACACAAACAACACAAACAAACAAATACAACCACACTGGCGTATACAGACTCAAATGTAACACCTGCAACAACTTCTACATAGGACAGACAGGCAGATCATTTCAAACACGTTACAAAGAACACATCACAGCCATAACAAAATTACAAAACACCTCCACATATGCAGAACACATCACAAATGCTAACCACACCCCAGAGACATCAACACAGACATGGAAATACTACACATCCAACCAGAAAGCCAGAAACTAAACACACTAGAACAATATGAAATATACAGACACACGAAAACACACCCCAACGAAATTCTCAACACAAAACTCAATTTCAGAACACACACACTCTTTGACTTTACATTATACCACACGAACACACCCTCACAGGCAACAAAACAAGAGGCGCCAAGACCAACAACGACCAGTTCTGAAGATGACCCATAAATAGATCGAAACATGTAAACGAGGTACGTTGAAATTTAACACAGGAAAGTCTCATCACACATATTCCGAAGTGATACAGTGTTAAAAGTTGTGTAATCAAGATCTATAAACATTTAAATTAATTTTTACACCATATAAAAATAAACGAAAAGAATAACAAACAGTTAAACCGTAGAAAAATAAAACCAAAAAAAAAAAAATCCAAAATTATTTACATATCTTAAAGAAACTATCTCCAAAATTAAATCCCTTGAATAAAAGCCCTGGTTCTATATTTATATTTTGTAATGAATTTCCCTATTATTTGCTGGTAATTCGATTTTTATTAATATAAGATATTAATTAATAAAATAACCTAATTTACTAAATATAGGGTTGTTTATGTTATAATAACTAGCCGTACCCGTGCGCTCCGCTGCACCCGTTAGAAATAAATATAAAGTAATTACATAATTAAAATAGGACATTTGATCCAGGGAACATTCGTGTTTGATAGAAGGATAAATCGTTTAATATGTTACTTAATTTAAATTGTATTTAAATAATTAAAATGCGCTCATGTTGGTCCAGAGACACTCATTTGGTGCAATGACAATTCCTTTAACCTGTTTCTTAATTTTTATTACATGCAACCATAGTTTAATGAAGATTGACATTTAGAGTTAATGTGTATATTTTATTTGACTTGTTATAGGTTTACATTGAATTATGGTAATAACTTAATTTTAACCCTTGTTTTCTATGTATTTAGTAAATGGCGCTTGGCCCACTATGGTTCTGAACCCTTCAAATAACTTAAATTATATTATATAATATTATATATTATATTATATTATATTATATTATATTATATTATATTGTATTGTATTGTATTATATTATATTGTATTATATTACATTATATTATATTATATTACATTATATTATATTATATTATATTATATTATATTATATTATATTATATATTATATTATCAGAAGTTACTGTAATAACATTATAGCATTATGTCCATCTAGAGAAACTACACTTTCCAATGGTGAAATAATAATTAATTATACAAATCGGTTAATTTAGCTTCCGATATTACTTCATACAAACACAGAAACATTCTCTGCAGGCTATCTTTCATAGCTTTCGATTGTTGCTGTCCAAGGCCCCTTATAGACGAAGTCATTTGTTTTTTAATTCATTACATGGCCTTAGATGGCAGTTATTTTAATTTTAAAACTCATTTATCTCATTAAATATCAGTCTTATCAAACTTTTTTAAGGAATAAAACTTATCGCAAATTATTTTTAAAGAAACTTTTGTTATGTGACATGTTTCACTGAAATCAATAATAAGCGAGATATTTCGATTTATTTAATTCAGGCCCCCTTATAACCCCCTTTTTAAATAATGTATTTTGAATGCCATATAGCCTAAAATCTAAGTTACAACGAACTTAATTTATATTCCAATCTTCATCGAAATCCGTTCAGCCATTATCGCGTGAAAAGGTAACAAACATACAGACAGACAGACATACAAAGAAAATTTTCAAAAAAGCGATTTTCGGTTTCAGGTTGGTTAATTATATATGTTAGGACCAATTTATATTTGGAAAATCGAAAATTACCAGAAAAATGTCGGCTACAGATTTATTATTAGTATAGATTAATTTATATAAAATACAGATTATCTATAATTAATACAGCATTATTGTTGAAAGATAGAGGTATATGTTTCAATTTTTAGCGCGTATTTCAACAGTTTTTACTGAATAATTGCATGCATATTTTCATTTTTTTTAGTTCATAAAGTTCCGTGGCCTAATAATAACAAATCTACATTCCGGCCAACAACACTACAATTCAGGGATTAATAGTGGTTCGCGGACTTTAGTTTGAGAAACATTGGGTGCCCTAACCCTCCTTTAGAACAGTTCTGTGGTTCAATAGAAATAATAATGTGAACGCACTTCTGCTGTAACGTGAATGCGCTCAGTTCCATATCTCTTTTTGTCGTTACGTTTGTCTGTTAGAATGAATATCCGTTAGACTATGTAAAGCAATTCTCTGTAATCTAATCTATTCCAGCACTGTGCAGAATAATAACAGCCCATGAACTATACACACACACATAGCTGCGATCTGTGTACTTATTAAAATAGTGTTGTCGCTCGAGTAGGAAATCCCTGCAATTTGCATATACAAATTGACAACATAAAGTCGTACGGTGGCATGTATAGAGGAGACCAATAAAAACGGACCAGTAAGCACTTTATATGGGATTCATTTTCATTGGATTCTACTGTATATCCTAGCTAACATACAATTTCAAACAGAGATAGAAAAAGAAGAGATGGGGGGGAACGTGCGAGGGAGGGTTTTGGAAGTAGGAAGATAACAACATCGGTCTTTTAAAATTATCAGTTGGGGATTTCTATAACAATTTCCTCTATAGATTGGTTGGGATTTCTACGTGAAAGGAGATTCGTACAATTATTGTATTCCCTGTAGAGTCAGCCAATTATCAAAGCCCTAAAAGATAATAATTTCAAATAATGTAAAAGCCTATTACGTTTTGCAGATACCGCATTCTGCAAATTTCGGACTAGATGTGATATAAAGTAACAAAGGTATAAGTGGCCTTGTATGTGCGTTTACTGTTTGTAAGGACCCAATCGTGGCTGAGTTGACGTTTCGTATTAAAGGGACCGCGATTTTATCTCTAACAAGTCCTACAAGTTTTAATGCAATATCGTTCTACCATCGATTCTCGACATATCTTCTCAGATTTATTCTGGAATATAGAGTAGTGGGCCAGGCTTTTTCCATGTACATTTTTTCTCCTGCCATATTTATTTATTTATTTTTATTGCTAGTAAGTTTGAAATGAATACAGATTAATAAATACAATAGAAGATAAACTAGCCCACTCCTGAATGAGTAAGACTCGTTCTCAGGAGAGGATACCAATACAGACAAAAATTAAATTAAATTTGAGAGTGAATACAGATTAAATAGTGTTTAATTGAAGCAAGCAAAGAGATAGGTTTGGAAGTAAATCCCGAAAAGACTAAGTATATGATTATGTCTCGTGACCAGAATATTGTACGAAATGGAACTATAAAAATTGGGGATTTATCCTTCGAAGAGATGGAAAAATTCAAATATCTTGGAGCAACAGTAACAAATATAAATGACACTCGGGAGGAAATTAAACGCAGAATAAATATGGGAAATGCGTGTTATTATTCGGTTGAGAAGCTTTTGTTATCTAGTCTGCTGTCAAAAAATCTGAAAGTTAGAATTTATAAAACAGTTATATTACCGGTTGTTCTTTATGGTTGTCAAACTTGGACTCTCACTTTGAGAGAGGAACAGAGATTAAGGGTGTTTGAGCATAAGGTTCTTAGGGCTAAGAGGGATGAAGTTACAGGAGAATGGAGAAAGTTACACAACACAGAACTGCACGCATTGTATTCTTCACCTGCCATAAATAGGAACATTAAGTCTAGACGTTTGAGATGGGCAGGGCACGTAGCACGTATGGGCGAATCCAGAAATGCATATAGAGTGTTAGTTGGGAGGCAGGCGGGAAAAAGACCTTTGGGGAGGCCTAGACGTAGATGGGAGGATAATATTAAAATTGATTTGAGGGAGGTGGGATATGATGGTAGAGACTGGATTAATCTAGCTCAGGATAGGGATCGATGGCGGGCTTATGTGAGGGCGGCAATGAACCTCCGGGTTCCTTAAAAGCCTGTGAGTAAGTAAGTAAGTTAATATGTTTAAATCCAAACTATAAATCCAATACAATTTTTTTATTATTTTTTTTTTATTAGTTTGGAGAGGATTCGTGGTTGAAATATTATTGGAATAAAACTTGTTTAATAATCTGGGACCTTGACTCATGCTATGATAAAAAGCTGCATTGGTTTTACATTTTGGTTCAGACAAACGCAGAGAATTCATATTTTTAGTTCTATATTTATGTATATACCTTTCAAAGTTATTAAAATTTCTATGAAAATATTTTAATAAAATAAAATAATACATTTGATTAATGTTTAAACAACAATTCAGTTGGGTAATCTTTCTACTTTTTTAAACAAATTTTTAATACTTTTTTTCTGTAGTAAAATTAACGGATGAAGGTTGGATTTATAAGTTCCACCCCAACCTATAATAGCATACATAAATATAGATTGAAATAGTGCTAAATAAATTACACGTAAACAGTTAATTGACAAAATATTTCTTGCAATAACAAAGTAACATAATGTTTTACGTAATTTATTACAAATATAATTAATATGACTATTCCATTTTAAATGATTATCAATAATGATACCTAAGTATTTAACCTCATTAATTTCATTAATAACTGAACAATTACAATTTATATCGGAACAATCAGAATTATGCATTTTAATTTGTAGTATAGAGGAAATTGGTATATTACTTTTATTATTTAAATAAAATTGGATAGCTATTGTTTTATCTCTCTTAATTACAAGTGAATTTAAATCGAACCTTTTTTTTTTATTAATTTTAAGCCGCAATTTGCATTATAATAAGCATCAGTCCAAGTTTTTCCACTAAAAAGCAAAACATTATCATCAGTATACGATTATAAATCACCTTCATTTTTTTTTATTTCATTGGGTTATTTTACGACGCTGTATCAACATCTAGGTTATTTAGCGTCTGAATGATATGAAGGTGATAATTCCGGTGAAATGAGTCCGGGGTCCAGCACCGAAAGTTACCCAGCATTTGCTCGTATTGGGTTGAGGGAAAACCCCCCTTCATATTCTTTAAGGTCTATCATATTGTTCTACCATTGGTACATTTCCAGAACTAACCGTTCTCCGACGGATGCTATGATGTTTTCGTGTTGTAATAAACAACGTGAAACAGAATTTGTTCAAGTATTTTTGTTGCTTCCGACGTTATCACTCTACGATTATCAAAAGAGACCGCTATTCGATTCTCCCACCGATTTATTTGGAAATAAACAGCGTGGGACAGAATTTCTCCTAGTACTCTTATTTATCCTCACATGACTCTAATCTTCATTTATTATCAAAAGAGGCCGCTATTCGATTCCCGGCATATTCTGAGAGATTTATGTTACAAATGCAGGTGTGAGAAATAATTTACCCATTGCTTTTGTTTACCATAATACTATCATCCCAGTGTTGCTTCAGTGTGACCATCTATTATGTGGTTGAAGAAACATTTTAAATAAATTACAGGAAATCGGTTTCGGGTTAGTTCTGTGTGACTTTACGGTGAAGTGCGGGTATGAAGATATAGTAGAGATTTTCTCTGAACACTTTGGTCATTTTATTATATTATTCGCAATAGCAGATTATTGATTGATTGCTTGATTGATTGATTGTAGAAGGTGGCTTGTTTAAGAATGTACTTTTATTTAATGAATAATAGTCTGTAATGTTTTAGTTTTGTTGGATAGCCTATTGTTTTTCTTTCATACTCTTTCCATTAATTTTATATTATTCATTTTCGTTAATTTTAATTAATTTTACTGACTCTCAATTTAAGAGAGGAACAGAGATTAAGGGTGTTTGAGAATAAGATGCTTAGGAAAATATTTGAGGCTAAGAGGGATGAAGTTACAGGAGAATGGAGGAAGTTACACAGCACAGAACTGTACGCATTGTATTCTTCACCTGACATAATTAGGAACATTAAATCCAGACGTTTGAGATGGGGAGGCCATGTAGCACGTATGGGCGAATCCAGAAATGCATATAGAGTGTTAGTTGGGAGGCCGGAGGGAAAAATACCTTTGGGGAGGCCGAGATGTAGTTGGAAGGGTAATATTAAAATGGATTTGAGGGAGGTGGGGTATGATGATAGAGCCTGGATTAATCTTGCACAGGATAGGGATCGATGGCGGGCTTATGTGAGGTGGCAATGAATCTGCGGGTTCCTTAAAACCCATTTCTATTTAAGTAAATGTTTAAAATGAATAATTAATACATTTATAGAAAAAAAAAAGATTTAATAAAAATTATGGTTACTTTAAATTTTTTATGCACAACCACGCCGAAATGTAGTAATTATACACCTGGTAGCAGCCCTTTAATAGACCTCATTAAAGTACACCTATTCATTAAAGTTAAGGTGTTCCACCAATCAGAAAACACCATTGTAGCAATATGAAAGCGCAAGTATCGATTATTCTCGGATATGCAATCGAAAGACAACTAGCGAAACGTCACGGAGGCTGGAAATGCAATACTGTCGCAGAAGGTTATGTTCTGTTACTATAATAATTAGCGTTAATTGTAAGTAATATTCAAATAAATTCAATTTGTCATCCGGTTTTCAATGTCTAAATCAATTTCGAAGTTACATCAAGATTAATGTTTATTCTACTCTCTAGATTATATCAAGGTCAATGACATGTTTCTCGGAAAAAATCAATACTTTCGCTTCTGCGCACTTCTCACAATTTACGAGATATTGCACAAGGTCAGTTCCGCTCCCCAGTCAGATAAGAATAACATGAATACTTATGAATAATTTCAAGTTAGAAATATTTTCGAGCATAAAAAGTCGTATGAAACTTGCTTATAATGGCAATTAAGACGCTCGTATGAAAATTATGAAACACGCTTGCGCTCGTTTCATAAACATACTCGCGTCTTAATTATTACCATTATAGGCTCGTTGCATAATGTACTATTCATTTACATCATATTATTAAATCAAACATTTAAAGTGTATTTTTACGGCATATCTTTCAGTTTTTAGCGTATATTTAAAAACTGTTTACTGCGTAGTTGCATAGATATTTTCAGGTTTATTAGTGCATAAAGTTCTGTGGTGTAATTTTTAATGTATACCGGTAAGTAATATAAGTAAAAGCGAGGTCACATTCCAACAACACGAAATTAATTTCTGAGAAGTGTTACAAAATACTGGGAAAAAACAGTAATTTACTCAGACAGGCCTATTTGAGCGGAATAAGGATACTTATCTTGCATTGTAAAATAAAAAACAGATAATTGATATCACATGTATAGCGAATAAAATCTTGGAAGACTCTGTAAACACTGCTGTTATTTTATGGCTGCATTTATATGTAAGTTACGAAATAACCCAGTGTTATCTCGCTTTGTGTTCGAGGCAGAAGTTTCCAATTAAAATGCAGTCAGATTACGTTTCCTTTTGGCAGAAGCCTCCTACGGCGGGCCTCCCGAGAGTGTTAAGAATCAATTTCTAGAGCGTTCTCCGAGTGAAAACCCCTAGAGCCACCGAAAGGAACGATCCTACAGCCGAGGCGCTTCCTTTCCTATTTCTTCTTTCCCCTTCCACCCCACCTTTTTACTTCCTACTATTTTCTTTTTCAACCCACGTTGGGTTTTGATTCGATTTTGGGCGATTGCAGTATAAATTGATTATCAGACATATAACTGACTCTTATTGGATGCCTCCGCCCCCCAAGTTACACTGCTCGGGGGAAGGTTGGGGCCCAAGAACAGATTACTCCCCTCTCTGCCACCCCCGCCTCCGCCGCCGTCTACGCCGTACATTTCTGAGTTACTCCACAGTTCAACATTCTGTCAGATTTTATCGTTTTTTAACTGCAGTCCTGCTATCATCCTGCTTTAACGATTCGCCGGAGTTCAGGCGCTGCAGTTTGTATGTCCGACACGTCGTCTCCCGTGCACAGGATGTCCTAGGATCGAACCCCAATATCCATTTGTTTATATCAGATGGAAAGGTTATTGCTACATCCATCTTCACAGATAGTCCCTTACACCAAAGTCAAGCGCAAATTCTGACACCACGTTCATCTGTGAATTATATTCAATTGAATTGTCGTTTTTTGTGGATACTTTGCCTATTATTACTATAATAATTATTTACCAAAGGCTTTTAGAGAACCCGGAGATTCATTGCCGCCCTCACATAAGCCCGTCATCGGTCCCTATCCTGAGCAAGATTATTTTAGTCTCTATTATCATATCCCACCTCCCTCAAATCCATTTTAATATCATCCTCCCATCTACGTCTCGGCCTCCCCAAAGGTCTTTTTCCCTCCGGTCTTCCGAATAACACTTTATATGCATTTCTGCATTTGCCCATACGTGTCCATCTCAAACGTCTGGATTTCATGTTTCTAATTATGTCAGATGAATACTGCGTGCAGTTCTGTGTTGTGTAACTTTCTTCTTTCTCCTGTAACTTCATCCCGCTTATTCCCAAATATTTTCCTAAGCACCTTATTCTCGAACTTAATCTCTGTTCCTCTCTCATTGTGAGAGTCCAAGTTTCACAACCATAAAGAACAACCGGTAATATAACTGTTTCATAAATTCTAACGTTCCAGTTTTTTTTTAAAGCAGACTGGACAACAAAAGCTTCTCAACCGAATAATAACAGGCATTTCCCATATTTATTCTGCGTTTAATTTCCTCTCGAGTGTCATTTACATTTGTTACTGTTAGGGCTGCTCCAAGGTATTTACATTTTTGCACGTTTTCAAAGGATAAATTTTCAATTTTTATATTAGCATTTCGTACTATGTTCTGGTCACGAAACATAATCGGGATTTACTTCCAAACCTATCCCTTTACTTGCTTCAAGTGAAATTCCCGTGTTTTCCCTAATCGTTTGTGGATTTTCTCCTAACATATTCACGTCATCCGCATAGACAAGAAGCTGATGTAACCCGTTCAATTCCAAACCCTCTCTGTTATCCTGGACTTTCCTAATGGCATACTGTAGAGCAAAGTTAAAAAGTAAAGGTGATAGTGCATCCCCTTGCTTTAGCCCACAGTGAATTAGAAACGCATCTGACAGAATGAAATAAACACTAAAGTAGTAAAACAGAACAAATAACGAAATAAACACAGTTTTTGTAATATGCCTTCGTTTTTTATATCTGTCATTACAGTAGCTTAATTCGTCAAAGACCAATACTGACAATGTCACTAAAAATTTACCAGCCTTTTCTAGCACTTGAAAATTCCCGAACTCCTTGCTGCCATCCGAATCTTCTCATAGACCGCCGGGGTAGAGGGCTTTAGTATCTTCTAAGCTAAGCTAATCTATCATAACATTAATTAAATCTTTACAATAGCGTTACCAAAGTAGGCGGATACCAAGAAAGGGCACATTCTTAGACAATTTTGAGTATGTGCAAGGGATATCAAAGGGTCTAAACTAACCTAACCCTTGACTGATTCACATATGCAACAAATACCAAAAGCCTAAACTAACCTAACACATGGAAGCTTAACCTAACGTGAAGTAACAACGTAAAAAAATTCCAGTGTACACTAGCGTGAAACGTTCGTGATGTCACGCTGGGTTATGTTGGTAAGACATGCCTGAAAACAGTTGAAGATATATAAGCGGAGTACGAGGAGAAGTACCTAATCGCTAGCCAATTTTTTTAACAACAATTGCACGGCCTGTCCGGGACACGAACTCTGATCGCCTGCATGACAGGCTGAAATTCTTGATCAACTCAGCTACCGCAGAAATAAATAGCAATGCTAGTGGCGAAACTAGCCATACAAGTTGCTCTCTGTTTAAGTTGCGGAGAAAATTACAAGATTTATTACAAGTTCATATAACAGGTATAGGCTAATTTTTGACGTGGTGCATTACACAATAATGTCCCCATTTAGTTCTACTCCGGGTATTCTATGAAACGAAGAGAAGAATTATTGTACAGTGGGACTCTAGAAATAGACGCTCACTCTCGTATACTTCACGATACAAGGTAAGTCAACGCATCCTGTCCCGTGCTGCACAGGGCTAACCAGTTGAACCAGTGCAGTAGTGTGCAGATACTGTACACGTTGGCTGCAAGGCAGGGAACAAAAATATGTACTTATGTTGAAGCAGAAGTTACAAATATTGGAACGGTTAAAAAAAGATTAATCAATCAGAGCCATCCTTCAAGAATTTGGGATTTCGATCAGAACAGTGCATAGGATAAAACAAAATCCATCTAATTACGAGGCATTCTGTAGTGATTATAAGAAGCTTTGTTATTATCAATTGAATGTAGGATGAAAACACAGCTTATTTTGTGTATTTCCTAAATTTAATCAATACGGATGATTTGTGTTCTCTCTTGAAGGGTATACACCATTTTAAAATAATTGAATACACAAACACAACTATTACAAGAACTACTCAATAAGTTTTTGTAGCTTTATTCTTTTCAGCTCTAATCAATAATAACAAAAATGCAGGTTGCCAGGCGACGATAGAAAAGAAAAGATGCGAAAACAAATGAATGTGGTGTATAAACAATTGAATGCTCTTTCATATTCAAGTATAAAAATATAGGGGTGCCATTTGAAATTTGTAAAATGGGAGCGGCTGGGGGTGGGAGGTGAAATCTAAAATGCAATTAAGCCTGGTTTAAGACTTCCCCCTTGATATCTAAATTTACGTGCTTTTTTTTTGTTGTTTAAATTGAATTCAATTTAATTAACTAGTTATTTAGAGTGGGAAGTTTTGAAATGAAAGCCCGTATGTAGATATATTTGGAGAGTTTTTCCTCTATAAGTTTGTTTTATGTTTCAGATGTATCACGTATGTATTATACTTAATCACGGATTTCTTTGTTATATATTTTGCAGATACTACAGGGACATCATTTTATTTTTACTTCAATTTTTATTGTACCTGAGTTTTTGAATGTGCTTCACTTCCACCCATTCTACTAAGGAAGTTCCAACTCCACACAGAACCAAGACCGCAGATAGTAAGCAGTACTGAGTTACTGAGTATAGTACGTTCCAGAAATATGTCCGCGTTTTCCAGTGACGAAAGAGCTTTCAATATTGAATCATATTTTCGCATAGGTACTGTCCGTTTGCCTACGTCGCATCCCGATTTCCCCCACCTGCTTCTGCTCGCCCCTCTGTAATAGCTGGGCTGTCTTAGCTCTTTTCTGAAAACATTAATTTCTGTTAGGAATTGGAAGTTTATGTAATATTATACAGCTGTTTAATTTAACTTAAATAAAAGGGCCTCGTTAAGTAATTAACTGTCACGTGATTTCCTCCCTTTCTACAATCCTGCGGCATAACCACTTGGACGGACAGTAGATAGCATGTCTGAGTAATTTTATATTTTCGGGTCGGGCAGAAGTGAAGATTGAATTCACAGTACGTAGAGTAGGTACAGAATTATTTCAATATGAGTTACTAGTACGATTACTGGCAATTGGAATTAGATGCAATAGTCTATAGTGCGATAATATGCACAAAAGAACTGAAGCCTGTATCGAAATGAAGGCCACCATTTTCAAAATTGTGTTTAAATATTCATATTATGATTATTTTTCAATTTAACTTCTTTCCCTATAGTGTACGCTAATGTGCTGTAGACAGTATAATATACACTGCATAATGAATACGTTCGCATGGATAACTCACTTCGTGAGTAAAAAGACTTATTCTTAATACAGTACTGTACTTTGATTAAAGAAAAACCTAATGAAAATTATGAAACTCAAAATCGCGATATTTCCTAGTTTACGTAAATGGATGAACTACTTTTTTTCCTTCCTATACCTAGTAGAGTGATTTGTGTTTTACGCCAGTATCATCGAACTCCAGTCTTGGAGGGGGGAGCAAGCGGTGTTTCCGGTTCTCTAAAGGTATAGACAGGTTAATATTAAAAATGTTAGTAAAAATAAAATGATGTCCTTGTACAATGTATTATTTAAAATGATATATTTTAATTATTTATGTTTCGGTCCGCACGCCATAAAAAACATTGTACAGCCCTTACGTTCACCAATGTCCGCAGTACTCCGTAGAAAAACAGAGTTCGTACCTCGTCTCGCACACGGACCATTGCTGCGTCTATCTGTGGAGTTCCACTGTATCTTCGTGTTTTTCAATGAACGTCATTATAGGATTAGGAATTAAATTACGAACTTCAAAGGCAAGCATTTATAGGTATATTCCCTATTTGTTTCATATAAGTTTGAAGGAAAAGCATCTTGAGAGGTAAAAGTTTTTGGCAAGCCATAACTTTCTTAATAAACAAAAGCGATAAAACAAAGACATTGAGGATGTGGAGAGACAGACATCGACGTGGTCAGACGTTACCTCAGACTGAATCATTTATAGCCCAATATTGCAGAAATAGGGCCTGAGGCAAGAACAAGGATCTTCGAAGTGCCCCACTAAAATAAGTAAGAGAGGGAACTTTTTCACTGGCGACTTGGAAAAGAGGCAGTTTTCAGCGCTCCGATCACATAAAACTTTATTAACGCGAGTTTTCAGTTACGCGCTTCCCTCTCTCTTTCTCTCTGTCGGCATAATCACGTTTTCTGAACTATAAAACGAAACGTCTAAGCTACAATAAAAACTGGGCCGTGCTGTGTAAAATCTATCATAACCGTTATTTATGTCAGGCTCTTTTCCTAAGTCCAAGTAAGTGCCGTAATATGATCCCCGTCTCTCTATTTGATATTAAATATTAGGACAAAAATACAGGGACATCATTTTATTTTTACTTTCATTTTTATTGTACCTGCATTTCTGAATGTACTTCACTCTCACCCCTTCACTAATGTCCTTGCTCCCGTCAGACACACAAACTTACGGCCGCTGTTGCATTCGAAGTCTTCAAGCAGTGAAGTAAACACTGCAGTGTATAGTGTGTTTCAGAAATATGATTGCGTTTTCTATAGAAGAAAGAACCTATATTAATAATATCGTACCAAAAAATTATATTCAAGAAACGATAAATTCAATTTCAGAGAATATGCTTCAAAATGTTTCTAATAATATGCGTACCGAATTGAAGCCTGCATTGTAATGAACGGGAACCATTTTCAGCAACTTGTTTAAAAATTCAGATTAGCTTTTTTTGAATTGAGGTGGCTAGAAGCAAAGGAATGCTAGTGACATTTGTAATAACATGAGTTAAGTGCATCCAGTGTAAGCTAAAGTATCTAAAATTTTAGTGGCAAAGGGATATTTTAATCGCATCACACATTAAAATTTAAATAATTTCACCGATTTTACGAAAGCTTAAATATTTAAACCCCATTTTCTCAAAAGTAACTTAAGTACACTTACAGCCCTTTACTTATGACCCCCTCAATTTAAATGCACTCTCTATATTGTATGATAACATCAATAATTAATATACTAAATAAAGTAGACATTACATAACGAACATAGCCGCCTGAAAAGTTGAGTTTTTGAAAAAAAAATGTTACTACTCTACTGTATTTTGATAAATTCCGTAAAAGTGATGATGAAATTGAAAATCGTAATATCGTATTTCCCTACAACATAAATGGATACACTACTTTTCTCTCCTCCTATACCTAGTAAAATGATTTGTTTACATATTGCACTAGTAACATCAAACTCCTGTAATGGAAGGGGGCAATAGTGTTTCCGAGTATAGCCAGGTTAATGTTAAAAATGTTGGTAAAAATAAAGTGATGTCCCTGTATATTTACAGATCAGGTATTTAACGGAATTACTAGTAAAAGGTATACGTAATAGCATCACGCCGGAAAGTACAGGGTTCGATTACCGATATGGTCATAAATTTCCCCATTTTGTTATGACATTCTGGGAGAAATCAGCTGTTAGATAAAAAATAAATTTGGAAGACTATTACACTTTTACTACGTCACACTACTTTTGGCCAATAAAACGGTACGATAGGACGTCTTTCAACCAATAGTGGCTGCTTATCGCACAATTTTATCGTGTCCCTAGCATTTGTTTAATTTTATCGCGTCCCTAGCATTTGTTTATTTTTATCACTACCCTAGCATTTGTTTCTTTGTTTGCCAACATTTCAAACTGCACTGGTCTGGATGTCAAAAAACAGAAAATTACAAACCACTCTAGTCGATGCACAGCACTTTCAAATATGACTCGCAATGGCATTCAAGAACAAGAATTAATAAAGATCACTGGTCATATATGAAGAGCACCATTCGGAAATCCTGAATAAGTTGAGGGATACACCATGTACATCAACGAGTTCACTTCTTTTACGCACACGTCCAATATAACATCAACTGAACCACCAACCACTAAAACATTCAAATTTGAAAATTGTACTTTCAATAAGTGTTTCTTTTAAAATTATTCTTACTTATTTTTTATTTCATCACCGTTAATTAAAACGTTTCTTGTTTATTTCATCATCCCTAATTAAAACTTTTCTAATACTCGTTTATATTATTTAGGTTATGTTATAGCTTCTGCTATATGATATTATGGATAGTCACGTATCAGAGATTGTTTAATACTAAGATTTATTGAAAATCATCTGTCAAGTGACGTTGATTACTGGGATCCGGATGATTGAAGTGGAATGCAAATGTTTTAATAAAAATGAAACTGAATCAACAAAGCCTTCTTGACTAGCAACCGTCCACAGTGTTCAATGAAGATTCCATAGTTGGCACAACTGATAACAAGAAAACGGCTACGTAATCATAACACACTACTGCCATCTAGCGTAATGTTGAGATGGTACAATAATACATTTGAAGACAGTTGTATTTTTCGTAAGTCAATTAATATTTTATTGTATTGGAGTACTTCGTTACTTCTAATCTTTATATACTTTCTTCTACTCGTGTAATAGTCAATTAAATCCCACTTGAGTTTTGATTTTCTCTAGATAAATCAAAAGCTCTAGTGAGATTACTGTTGATAAACCTGTAGAACAATTTTCAAACTTTAATTATTTGGGATGTGAAATACATAGTCTACATACAGAACGACAGTAAAAAGAGACATACAAACAAAGTTGAATAAATTTTAGATGATTTGTGGAGCAATACATGAAACATTGAAAAATAAAACGAGAAAAGAAACAAGAATGAAATTTTATAAAACAATGGCCACACCTGTCCTCTTGTATGGTAGTGAATCTTGCGTCCCTAAACAAAAGTTTAGTTTAGAATCCAGACTACTGAAATGAATTTCTTGAGGAGAACAAAAGGATGCACTAGATTATATTTAATTAGGGATGAATATATATATATATATATATATATATATTATCCAATTTAATAAACTCTATTTCACCCTGAGGTATATTAGGGTTATAGTTGGCATCAAAATACATATTTTATAACCAATAAACAATAGTAAAGTTAAATAATTTCAAGGGAAAAATTGTTCGGGGGCCGGGTATCGATCCCGGGACCTCTGATTGAACGTACCAGCGCTCTACCAATGAGCTACCCGGGAACTCCAGACATTCAACTAGAGGTCCCGGGATCGATACTCGGCCACGGAACAATTTTTCCCTTGAAATTATTCAAATCTGCTTTACAGGGAGATTAACCTGAAAGTTTGAAAGGCATGTTGGTCCGACAAGTTAACAAATTTAAAGAAATAAATATCAAAGGTCCTTCAATAACTGTTTTGTAGACTTCAATTTTTAACAAATTTTGATCTATAAGCTGCATAATGTTTCTGCAGGCTTTAACTCCAAATACTTTTATGTATTTATTTTGAGATCTCATGAAGGTGTAACTGTTCATAAGTCAAATTTTACTTGTTTTTCTTATCACTGTAGTTTTTTTTTATATTCTCACGTCATGTACCTTAATACAGGGACATCATTTTATTTTTACTTCTATTTTTATTGTACCTGAGTTTTTTAATGTACTTCACTCCCACCCCTTATACTAATGAAGTTCGAAGACCGCATATACAGTCATAGTAGCCTTACGGTCATAGTAAACAGTACGTTCCAGAAATATGTTCGGGGTTTCGAGCGACGAAAGAGCTTTCAATATTGAATCATTTTCACACAGGTCTGTCGTCCATTTGCCTACGTCATATCCCGGTCTCCCCCACCAGCTTTTATTCGCCAGCTAGTGGCTGGGCTGTCTTAGCTCCTTTCTCAGAACATTAATTTCTGTTAGGAATTGGACGTCTACGTAATATTATACAACTGTTTAAAATAACTTAAATAAAGGGGCCTTGTTAAGTAATTAACTGTCACGTGATTTCCTCCCTTTCTACGACCCTACGACATAACCACTTGGACGGATAGTAGATAGCATTTCTGAGTAATTTTATCTTTTCGGATCGGGCAGAAGTGAAGATTGAATTTACAGTACCTAAGGTACCCTTTATAGAGTAGGTACGGAATTATTTCAACATGAGTTACTAGTACGAAGGAGGAATTACTTACAATAGTTTATAATGCGATAATATGCACATTAGAACTGAAGCTTGTATCGGAATGAACGGCCAACATTTAAAAAAAATGTGCTTAAATGTCCATATTATGATTATTTTTCAATTTAACTTCATTATCTGTATTGTACGCTAATGTGCTGTAGACAGTATAATATACACTGTATAATGAATTCGTTCGCATGGACAGCTCATTTCGTGAGTAAAAACACTTATTGTTAATACTGTACTGCATTTTGTTTAAACAAAAACCTAATGAAAATTATCCAACTAAAAATAGCGATATTTCTTAGTTTACGTGAATGGATGAAGTACTTTTCTTCCCTCCTATACCTAGTAAAGTGATTTGTTTGTGTTTTACGCCAGTATCATTGAACTCCAGTCGTGGAATGAGGTAGCGAACGGTGTTTCCGGTTCTCTAAAGGTATAGCCAGGTTAATATTAAAAATGTTAGTAAAAATAAAATGATGTCCCTGTACATTTCGATGTTACTTGTCCATCTACGTCTTTATATGAAAAGATTAATATCACGCAAGTCTGACCTGAAGATGCTATTATAATAGCGAAAGCGCTAGTCAAAGATACGTTCATGTAACCTATGTAATATTTTGTATTTTGAATAGACAGTTATTGAAGGACCTTTGATATTTATTTCTTTAAACTTTTAACCTGAAAGACTAGATTTGCATAACAGTAAATTTATGATATAAAATAGTAGTCACAGTTACAACTCACATGAATTATGTAGACGAATGCACCTTAATGAAAGAATGGATCCTATTAAAGATTAGTGAGATGTTTGAGGAATAATCAGTGCAAAATATATACAAGAATGTCTAACCGTTTCAGAGTAAATACACGACCTCAAAAGATAATCAATATGGGCCGTATTCATAGACATTTTAGCGCGGGTTTTCGGTGGATGATCAGCGTTTTTCGTATTCATAAACCAGTGTTAGCGATAGGATATGATCTGAATTCTGTACTAGTAACCAGTGGATAGCCGGGGCTAGCTTAGTACGCTCGTAGCGCGGGCTAGCGAAATGTCTATGAATAGCATCCTAGTAGATTAATATAACAAAGTTTGACTTTCACTTTCAAATTAATACTTAATTCATGAACAATGGAACAGTTAAGAGTAATAAAAGGATATTACAAGCAATGACTTACGATTACAAGTTACATACGTGATTCAGGAACAAGTACAATAATTAAAATAATAAGACAAGTAATGATTTACAACTAACGAATAACGAAATTCTTGAAGGGCAATATATGATAGTAGGGGCAATACAAAAGATTTAAAAACAAATGTATACAGTAAAGGAATAGTAGAAAAATTGACTTAAAATTACGAGTTAAAGACATCCCTTTTAAAGGAATAGGTAACAACAAAGAGATACTAATAACAATACATTGACTGCAGTTACAGATTAAACACATTATTTTAAAAACAAACACGCAAAGGATCAATAGCTATTTTCAGGCGTTATATACAGGCACCATGCCTTTAATTCAAATCTTCTTGACGTTACTTCGTATATTAGTTTGTTTCAATTTATTTCAATTTGTTATTTTTCACTGGAACAACAAAAATATGTTTCATAAATCCTCAAAGCATTTCTCTATATTTATTGTATCATAATACCTGTAATGGCAACATATTAGAACTGAAGTGAATGGTGATGCAATAAATGATCGAATTCAAGAATATAGAGATAAAAAAATAAATTATGGTTTATTTAGCGACAATTGCAACTGCAGAGGTTATATCAGCGTTGTCGGTGTACCGGAATTTTGTCCCTCACGAGTTCTTTTACATGCCAGTAAATCTACTGACAAGAGTCTGTCAAATTTAAACACACTTAAATCCCGTCGACCTGGGCCGGGATCGAACCCGCAGCCTCAAGCCTAGAAGGCCAGCGCTATACCAACTATGCTACCGAGGCCGAGTTTAGAGATAAATGGATGCAACACTTGGGAATAATGGAACCGTCAAGAATACCTAAAATAATACATACGTATGATACTACAGGCAAGAGAGATATCGGAAGATCAAACAACTCTTCGATTGCAGCGATATTTTACTACTTAATTAACTTATTATTCCCAGAATATGAATTTTACCAGCAATCGAAAAGTATTTGCAATAATTTTGAATAAGGAACAAAAAAAAGTTTCCTTCCCAGGCAGGATTCGAACCACGAAAGTCTTAGTTACCAGTCTATCGTGCTCTGGAGTGAACAAGGCTCTGAAATCAGCTACAAGGGTCGGTCCGATTTTTTTGCCACTATTGTACATCTTAAAACAGCCGTGGCGAGAACGTGACTCGCGAGACATTGTGGCTCGCAGTGATAGCTGTGCATTTCGCTCGCTTCTAACCTCCGCCAACCCCCACCCTCTCACTCACTGAAGTCAAACTCCGTTCCATTTGTATTTGTCTCTGACCTGCGAGTGGCATATATCTCTCTCGAAACCATGTACGAAAGTTCCAAGTAGGATGGGAGGACGCATTTTTTTGCTGTCAATATGATGAGAATATTAAATGTATGATTTGTTCACAAGTATTACGAGGAAAACGGTTGTATAACATAAAACGGCATTATACTACATGTTACTGATGAAACATTAAAAGATTAAGTGTTATTGTTATCATCATCATCATCATCATCATCATCATCTCTTTACGTCGACTCTTTTTCAGCAGATGTACGAATAATGCGGTTAGCTCTTTAATTTGAACTCACTGATTTACAATGTGATGTCAAATGAAAGCTAGACGTAAGGACTTGACAAATGTTGAACTTTCAAATCTTTGCCAAAAAATAAATATCCGAAGCTTCATTCTTTCGCTTGCTCTGTTGAAGCCATGTTCGCTACAACTTACATTTGTGAAAAATTATTTTCAACAATTGAAATAGTAAAAACCAAATTTAGGTCACGACTGACAGACAAATACCTTCGTGATCAACTACGACTGTATTTTCAACAATTGAAATAGTAAAAACCAAATTTAGGTCACGACTGACAGACAAATACTTTCGTGATCAACTACGACTGTATTTTCAACAATTGAAATAGTAAAAACCAAATTTAGGTCACGACTGACAGACAAATACTTTCGTGATCAACTACGACTGGCAGTAAGTGACATAATTCCTGATTTTGAAACTTTGTCGCAGATACATCCTGAAGACAGTTAATTTTAGGTTGTGATATTGTTCATTTTTTTCTTCGTTACATGTACTAAACATTAGTTTGTAGCCTTGTACTGTATAAAATTATATTTAAGTGCTTGACGTAAGGAAAATGAAAATCCGTAATAAGTCGGACAGTTGCTTCACTTCCCCTTCGGGTGTCCACCTCCCTCCATAGGTGCTATGCACGTTGCAGGTTACACAGTGGCTCGGCGCACGATTACATTTTCGCCACCGCTGTCTTAAAATAAAGTGCCATCTAAAAATTAATTTTACTGTCACACCTTTATGACTGGATAACTAACTTTTTTTCGAACAATGGTACCACAATTATTATATGGTTTATCTCCAATAGTTATTGCATATATATATATATTTTTGTAAAATTAAAATGTAAGACTTAATAAACACTCTGTATAATATTTTCCTTTAGAATCGCACATCTTACCATCAACCTTCAACGTATGGCCCTTTTCTCCTAAATCATCCTGTAGATAGAGGAAACTTTTTTTTTTTTCTTGAATCGTCGTAACTTTCATTCTTGCGAACTTGACGTCATTGATGTCTGATTTGTACGCCTTGGGTGTCTGCTGTAAGGATTTCTGTGTTTGTTCCGTGTAAGGCCTCTCTCACACAGAGTTAGAAGTGCTACAGCATCAAAGTTTCCATGACAACCATGGTTTGGCGTTGTCACCAAGCAACAGATACCTACACGCCCTGAACCCTCTCCTTCCTCTGTCCGCTGTTTGTTAATATAGGTATGTCTTCATCCCAGTCTAATTTCCTCTCTTTGGAACCCATATCAACAGGCTGTTTCTCCCTCTAACCTCGTCACAACATCCTGCATATAACTTCGCCCCCTCGGTCTTATATCCTCTTTACAGAATACCAACTCCGACCCAAAGATCAAGTGATTAAAATTGAATAATCGTACATCTGTAATAGGAGTCTTGTAAAAGCTACTTTGTTGCGCCAGATGCTATCCTTTGCTCTGCAGAAGCATTATATAGCTATTAATAATTTTGCTTCCTCTAACTTTGTTTTGGTACATGAAAAGCACAAGCATTAAGGAATGAAACCTTTAGGCAAGGTATCCTGCTGTGATTTCAAGGGATGGTTGTAACAGTATTTTCTATAGGCTACAAGAGTTCAAATAATGTCTTCCGCTATAGAAGTCGTGGCTGGTTGGAGGTAGGGTTCGTCAAAAAGCCGGTGGACTCATGTTCGTTGTATGACAATAAGTAGAGATTCATACCTCTTCATTTTAATTAGCTATATCGTCGACTAAGAATGGAAACCTCGTATCCAGTATAGGGCAGCTAAATTTGTTAAAGGTAAAAGAACTTAAATGGGAAACTTTTGAAAACAGACGTAGGAAAACTAGAATAACATCATTGTATAGAGCACGTCTAGGTCAGAAAGCATGGCTCGGTTAGAAAAGCCAACGTACTATGGTAAGAACGATCATGATTTTAAAATCAAATGTAGGAAACAGAAAACGGATGTAGGTAAATTCTCATTTTTAAATAGAACTATAAATGAATGGAATGACCTACCTGCAGCGGTCTTTGAGGGCAGTCCTTACTTAAGGAGATTCAATAACAACTTAAAAAGTTGTGTATAAAGTGCAAATTAAAATTAAGGTGACATTTAACATTTAATTTTTTAAGGTGACATGTATTTTATTTAGCCTGACGAGTTACTCCCTTGGTTTGAATTGTAAATTATTTAAAAATAGCGTGTAAGAGGGCCATAGACTAGGAATGTTTAGCTTAAATGTAGTTCTGTTTATAAGTATGCATAAGGGTGTAATTATTTGACTTATTTGAACTGTTGTATCAGTGAAGCGAGGTGGGTCAGTGAAGTTATGGTTTTACAGTGCAGTGAACAGTTCCGATCAGTGATAATTCATAGCGTCAATGAAATGTGTTCTATAGTGTCAGTGAAATGTGTCCTAAAGTGTCAGTGAAATGCGTCATAGTGCCACTACAGTGAGTGAGATGAGAGTAAAGTGAAAGACTATTGAAACTTATGTAGGGCCTATACATATGTAGGTTGTATTGTAAAATTAGGTTATTTTATATTTTATTATTAATTGTAATTTTTGTGTTAAATTGTATTGTGTATTCTTATTGTATTGTGTATGTAATTGCATTGTGTATTGTATTGTAATTTTATTGTGTATTATTTATATTGTGTATACAATAAATCCAGACGTTTGAGATGGGCAGGGCATGTAGCACGTATGGGCGAATCCAGAAATGCATATAGAATGTTAGTTGGCAGACCGGAGGGAAAAAGACCTTTGGGGAGGCCGAGACGTAGGTGGGAGGATAATATTAAAATGGATTTGAGGGAGGTGGGATATGATGATAGAGACTGGATTAATCTTGCACAGGATAGGGACCAATGGCGGGCTTATGTGAGGGCGGCAATGAACCTTCGGGTTCCTTAAAAGCCATTTGTAAGTAAGTAAGTAAGTAAGTAAGTAAGTATACCACTGCTACCGGGTGCTTGCCCACTTGCAGTGTAAATAAATACACACATACACATATCTCATGACAACCAAACTTTACAGGAAGAACAAAAAAAAAAAGTCTGTAGACTTCATTTATAGTCTAATTTTTTTAAACATACTGTAGTTGACCAAATTTAACTTTTTAATCAGAAACGGAAACAGTTTTCACACTTTTTACGGATAAGTTATGAGGTTATCTTCCGATTAAGTCAAAAAAGCATTTTTTGAAAAAAAAAAAAAAATTAGATACGAGCTTTTCATTCATAGCTGACTATATATTCCTTGCCTTTTGTTTACCGTATCTTGATTTAGACTTCTATTTTATGTCGTCGTAGCCACAGGAAAATGTTATTACTCTGCTCCTAAGTAGACAATTTTGACTCAAACCTGTATCATGTTAGGGCGCAATGGGGCAAAGTATGCCTACTAGAAATGAACAACGACCGAGAAAGCAAGAATAACAGCGCCCGCAAAGCCGAAAACCCGCACGACAAAGGTCTATATGCTGCGTCGTTGACGTAAAGACTGCTTGTGAGTGTTTCGAGACGTCGAGATTGATCACTCCCGAAGTCCCGAACGTAAAAAAAAAAATGTTTTATTTAACGACGCTCGCAACTGCAGAGGTTATATCAGCGTCGCCGTATGTGTCGGAATTTTGTCCCGCAGGAGTTCTTTTACATGCCAGTAAACTACTGACATGAGCCTGTCGCATTTAAGCACACTTAAATGCCATCGACCTGGCCCGGGATCGAATCCGCAATCTTCGGCATAGAAGGCCAGCGCTATACCTACTCGCCAACCTGGTCGACTAAGTCCCGAACGTCAAGCAGCCTTGAATCACCACAGTTGTTTACACCTGACTGAACTTTTATCTACTTTGGCAAGTGTTATATATGTATAAACAATCAAGTAGCCTATTTGAAACATCATCTCTACCTTTCGGTGTGTAATAATCCATTCCCCAATCTTTATTTAATTACTAGCCCCTTATTAAAAGGCTAGGAGTGTTCTTTTCATATGTTTGAGATCTAGATGCCATCTCAAGTAATAGTAATATTACGTTACAAGAGTGGTATGTTGACGTTTTCATGTTCGAGGAAAAGATTGAAAAAGCGAAACGTAGTTGAGCTTTTTTAATTTCCGAGAACATGAAAACAAACATACCGCTCGTGTATCGTACATTATTTTGTGCGAAGATCGTTTATTACATACCTGAAAGACGAATTTCTAATTAGTTGCAATGAAATATCCATGTTGGTTTCTGTTTAATGACGCCAACTTCGGAACACCAAAATATCTTTCTTCAACATTGTTGCTATAAAATGTTTTCTGTGTTTACTATACTCCAGCAGACCGTGATATACGTCTGTCTTTTTTTTTTCCCCCAGTCTATAAATGCGAACTCAAACAAAGGGTAAGGTTATGTAATGATTTATTTTTCATTTTAATATTTTAACAATATTATTTGGTGGCCGGGTAGCTCAGTTGGTAGAGCAGCTGACTACGGACTGGAAAGTCCGGGGTTCGATCCCAGGTGGTGACAGGATTTTTTCTCGTTGCCAAACTTTCAGAACGGCCCCGAGGTTCACTCAGCCTCCTATAAAATTGAGTACCGGGTCTTTCCCGGGGGTAAAAGGCGGTCAGAGCGTGGTGCCGACCACACCACCTCATTCTAGTGCCGAGGTCATGGAAAGCATGGGGATCTACCTCCATGCCCCCCAAGTGCCTTCATGGCATGTTACGGGGATAACTTTACCTTTACCTTAACAATATTATTTATATAACATATTGCAGTAATAACATCAGCATCTGGAATCTCGTTGATTTTTTCACGGCTTCCTTAATGTTACTTCTATCAGAAATGCAATAAGTTTCGTGGAGTAGTAGACTTTACTTAATTTTTGCAAATATTTAAAAACAATAATTAACATTGCAATTTAGGTGAAATTGCAGTGGTAAGTTTCCAGTTTATAATTATTACTATGTTAAACGTCTCTAAAAATTATATGTTAAAAGCCTAAAGCAGTAAAATGAATGTCGCGCTTAAGCGGTAAGAAGAGGGAAATTGTTATGTGTGTTACGTTGGGAATACTGAATGTGTTATTTCACACTTACCGCGTATTGGTTCTGTGCGGAAAACAAGCTAATACGCACGATCTCGCACAAAAATATTTTTACGTTATGTTTTATGTTTCTCAGAAATGCAAATTTATTTGAGAATTGTTTTTTTTTTCTATTTATATAACCATAGGTAATATTCTTTTGTTCGGCGGGAAAGGGCACATAAGTAAAAAAAGTCGATTTTTCTGTTGTACCTAATCACATAAGTCTAATATTTTTTTTCTATTTTTTTAAAATAATACATTTTCTTGTATTTTAAATTGAAAAGGGTCTTCCTTTAACGTACATGAATTTCATTATTATAGTTATATTCAGTTACGAGTAAATTAAATAGAAAATCTCTTCTGAAAAATTATTATTATTTTTTTTTTACTTATGTGCCTTTTACCGCTGACCAAAGATAATAGAACCAGAACATTTTGGTAACTAAGATACTGTTCTGGTTTGTCTTTTGTTTCTTTTAAACATTTATAATGTTATTTATTTCAATGATGTATGTTATTTAAAGTTACGAAATCTTTCCACGCCGACCAAATGCTATTTCGAGAATGATGAGCGAGACTCGAAGCGCGCGAGAATGACGAGACGAGACTCGAAAGACAAATGCAACGAACACAGCGAGCGAGAGCGGCAGTTAGTTTTGTTCGTCTCTAACGCCCACTCTGTTATTGAGGTAAAACAGCAAATGATATTGGGATAATGAACACACAGGAAATTTCATGCATACGCGAGGGTACTTGTTCAT
Organism: Periplaneta americana; assembly: GCF_040183065.1. Lineage (NCBI taxonomy): Eukaryota > Metazoa > Arthropoda > Insecta > Blattodea > Blattidae > Periplaneta > Periplaneta americana. The sequence continues at coordinate 182,643,372 of NC_091121.1, read as the reverse complement.
TAATGTGTGCTGTCGAGGCATATCTGTCCAGGCGGCATTCTGCTCTTATCGGCTGTGACGTCAACAGATGTTCCGAAAGGTCGAACGAAAACAATTGGTGTGTGTTGTATAGTCATACAGTCGTGCCCTGAAAACGAAATAGAGGATAGTTTCCACAGTGCATTTCTACAGGGACATCATTTTATTTTTACTTCAATTTTTATTGTACCTGCGTTTCTAAATGTACTTGACTCCCACCCCTTTCACTAATGTCCCTGCTAACGTCAGTCACAGAAACTTACGGCCGCTGTTGCTAGCAGTGAAATAAACAGTGCAGAGTACAGTGTGTTTCAGAAATATGTTGCATTTTCTATACAAGAAAGAGCTTATATTATTGAAGTTTATTTTTACACAGGTATGGTGTGCAGCATAACTAAATTTATCTGTGTGGACTGAGCACAAGTGAAGATTAGAGTTACCGAAAGTACGGTACCCTATAATATGGTACGGTACTTAACAGCATTATTTAAACAAGAGCTTTGTTTTACTGTTTGTAGGTACGAAGGACGATGATGGAAACTGGAATTACAATATAACCGAATGTGAACAACAGTTTTTTTCACAATTTCCTGATTATATCATTACGGAATATTTTCATAGAAATGTCATTAATCTGGTAGATAAATTTAGAGCAACAGAGTGTACAGAAAGGAAGAAAAGTGTAAGATGGCCAACAAAGGTGACAGAAGATGCTAGAGAAAGGATGCAGCGAGGTCGTAATAAGTCGGTCAAGAAGTTAGCTGTAGAAATTGGGGTTTCTTACGGAAGTGCTCACAAAATTCTCAGGAATAAATTAGGTTAGTAATATGCTGAATAAAGTAGATATTACATAATGTATATAACCGCCTGAAGACTTGAGTTTGTGAAAAATATTGTTACTATTCTACTGTTTTTTGATAAAATACTGTAAAAGTAATGACCAATCTGAAAATTGTAATACTATATTTCCCTGTAATATAAATGGATACACTACTTTTCTCTCCTCCTATAGCTAGTAAAATGATTTGTTTACATATTGCACTAGCAACTCCAAATTCCTGTAATGGAAGGGGGTAACAGTGTTTCCCAGTATAGCCAGGTTAGTAAAAATAAAGTGATGTCCCTGTATTTGTGAGACATTTATAAACAATAATATTGATGAAGAAAATTTTGCACAAAATTTCGCATTAAATGTTGTCGTGAAATTCAACTGTTTTCGGCTGTCGATTTGTTGCCATGGTTTTCACTGGATCTGAAGATCTACCTTACAATTAAAACCATACAGAGGGCGATGGATTGACAAGTGCGATATAAATTAATAGCATGGTTTTCTTCGGAAAAGAAGGGAAATACAGCTGTGCTTTCCGTGTTGTACATTTACGGCACCTAAAATAACTCTGCCAAAGAATCAGAGGGCTCCAGGCAAAAATTATGGCCCACTTCTTTCCACGTATAAATTTGGACCTAGTACAATGGCCCCAGATTAGCGTTTTGTGTGCGTTTTTGATCCAATTTCTACCTCCAATCGATGAAGTATTATTATATCATATATAAAGGCTCAACGGTAAGAAATGCCATTAATATCAGCGGTTATTCTAGTTTAATACAATTTTACTATTTTGTTTTTCATCCTTTTCGACATAAAATTGTTTTATTTGGAACATTTCGTAATAGGTTTTGGGAAAGCCTTGATTTAATTCCTAATATACTCAGTTTTGGAAATATTCAATTTTTCTTCCTCTATTACTCTGTCTTGTACAATAATGAAAGTTAGTATGTGTAAAACACTGTCCTTCTGCTATATGATAAACATATTTTTACGATTTAAAAAAATTATATATATATATATATATTTTTTTTTTTTTTTTCAAAATTCAAAATTCACTGTGCAGTGATGAAGCGTTTCCCCCATAACTCAAAACGTATCCAACATTCTGTGATTAAATTTTTTGTGTGTATTTATGCATGTCATATCTACAATATGGTGGAAAATCACTTCTCTACCTTTGATAGATTGTCTGATAAAAAATAAATTCATTTAAAAAAATGGTCAAATATTTAAACAAAAAATAGAAGGTATTGCAAAAATTTTCACTTGAACCTTGAGGTTAAATACATTTATGACATGTAACATTTAATGTGTACGCATGAGCATAAATGTAATGTTATGAACTCATAAACGCTGTTATCGTCATGATCTTGATCACCATTTTCATGTTCACCATTATGTGTATTTTTATTGACACCAACACCATTGTAATTAAATCTTTATTTTCACCAATATCATATCTGTCCTTATTGTCATCTCGACCATCATCACCAGAAAAGCTATGTTTAAGTTTGTTTATTGTCAACACCACCACCACCACCACCACCACCACCACCACCACCACTACCACTACCACCACCACCATCAGATATACAGGGTGATTCAGACCACCCGTAACAGTAATTTATTTCGGAAACTAGTGCATTAAAATTTTCGAGACAAAAATATTTGTAACTAAAGCATTATGTGAACTTTCACTTGAGTTTGATTTCATCAATCAGCCTTAACAGGAAGTATGGTCACTGACGTATCACTTTAAATTTTCAAATGGGAATCGGGGTCAAATAGGGTACCATTTGATAAAGCTCTTCAAAACAAACAACTTTCGTACTAAACGTGTTTATCAATTCCTACTCTTTCAGTGAAAAAACGTACGAAAAGATGTCATTAATACTGAGAAATGTTACGAGAAGAAAATATTAACTATGTAAGTACATTTAATGTTGACATAGTACACACTCACAATTACCTGGCTGACTGTAGACCTGGTGGCTGGCAGCACTGTCGAGGGGTGAATACAAGTAAACTACCCCTTCCCCTTTGTCGCTAAGCAGTTTTCATTTAGTCACTCCAATACAGTATCTACGGCCAGGTCTACATGTACACTGCACTTACCAGGTAATAAGCTCAGGTGGTTTTGCCCAACGATGTGCGATAAGAAGAAAGTGTTTTGTTTTTTTCTGTACTTACGTATGTACATTTTTCTAATTTTTCAATTACTTTTGTGACTAATAAAATAAGTACTGAAAAATGGGTGATTACAAATACATTCTACGTACTACAAACAGATGCGGTCATGTGGCATGGCCAGCACGATCTCCTGACTTCAATTCTTTGGATTTCTATCATTGGGTATTGTTAAAAAACATTGTCAAGTCCACACCTGTGGAGTAACGGTCAGCGCGTCTGGCTGCGAAACCAGGTGGCCCGGGTTCGATTCCCGGTCGGGGCAAGTTATCTGGTTGAGGTTTTTTTCCGGGGTTTCTCCTCAACCCAATACGAGCAAATGCTGGGTAACTTTAGGTGCTGGACCCCGGACTCATTTCACCGGCATTATCACCTTCATATCATTCAGACGCTAAATAACCTAGATGTTGATACGAGTGTTACGAGTCACTGACAGTGTTAGAGTCCACACCTGTAGAGTAACGGTCAGCGCGTCTGGCTGCGAAACCAGGTGGCCTGGGTTCGATTCCCGGTCGGGGCAATTTATCTGGTTGAGGTTTCTTCCGGGGTTTCTCCTCAACCCAATACGAGCAAATGCTGGGTAACTTTCGGTGCTGGACCCCGGACTCATTTCACCGGCATTATCACCTTCATATCATTCAGACGCTAAATAACCTAGATGTTGATACAGCGTCGTAAAATAACCCAATAAAAAAAAACAGTGTTAGAGAAGAGTACGGGTGTGTGCTGCTCAGAACGGCAGACAGTTTGAACATTTATAAAAATTAATGGCATTGTCCAGTCTTTCAGCAACATCTGTCAACATTAATTCTCTTGTTTGCATTTTCGTACTGTAACATTCCTCAATATTGATGGCATTGTTTTTTCCTGTTTTCTCACTGAAAGAGTAGGAATTGATAAAAAGGTTCGAATAGAAGTTGTTTGTTTTGAATAGCTCTATCAAATGGTACCATATTTGTCCCCGACTCCTATTTGAAATTTTAATGTGATACGCCACTGACCCTACTTCCTGTTAGGACTGATTCATGAAATCAAGCTCAAGTAAAAGTTCAAATGTGCTTAAGTTATAAATATTTTTGTCTCGAAAATTTTAATGCACTAGTTTCCGAAATAAATGACTGTTACGGGTGTTCTGAATCACCCTGTATAAACTACTCATCGTCACCAACTGCCAACAACCACCAACACCAGGTTGCCTATCTTCATCGTCATAATGTCTGAAGACATGTTTCCTTTTCAGTTTCAACCACATAAAATCTATGAATTAAGAATAACGTCTACCTTCAGGGGAATTAAATTTACACATACCTGACGCGAATAGAACCCAGGTCCGTTAAATTTGTAGTGGGGAAAGAGACATACTGTAACATACGTAAACATTTTACTGTCTAAATATGACAGTTTTTAGATGCAAATATAAAATACAGCATTTGTAAGAGTATATAGTTTCGCGATCATTAATCAGCCTCTTGTAAGCTTAAATAATGAGTTTGAAGTTGAAGGTAACTGAATAAATGAGGAGATTAGCACAGGAACATGGAAATATATTGCGTGTAGTTTATTTCATTAAATATAATCCTTTTGCAACCGTGGAATTTTCCAGATCTCCAGCGTTACCAAACCGTAAAGTTTAATGGGCTATTATTCCATTAAACATCTGATGTAACTTGGCTTTATTTCAGCTTGTATCATTTTCGGAAGCTGAGGAGAGTGCTATGATGCTACAACAGTATGTAAATTATTCTAGAATATAAGCAGTTAATGAATACTAATAGCGAAATATGCTTGCTAGGATATCTGCTACTGTAGCAGCATTGGATGCAGCGTAAACAGTAGGTGGAGTACTGCACAAACACTTGAAAGCATTAGCTGAGACTATGCCCTAAATCATGATGTGGATTCATCATTGTAGCATTGAGTTTAGACTCTTCAGTGATTCTCGGAATCAGAAGTTCGATGTTGATGTTGAAGTGGGCTTGCTGTATACGTATTATGAATATGAACTGCACAATAATTAAATGAGTAATCTCAACATTTCCAGGTAGAAAAAGTGGCTATTTTCCTTTTCTAGGAATAGATACAGAGTGGGATTGAAGTAATCACGCACATTGAAAATAACGATAGGATGTTTTATAAAGAATAGAATGTTTTATTTTCGCTGGCAGAGTTACTCAAAGAGTCTTAATTAATACAATAGCGATATACATATTTAAATAATGCATATTTACAATGCACTAAAGATTCTCGACTAATATTCTTCAGTTAAGTTTTAACGACTAGTACATTTTTATTTAATTTGAAATAAAACTTAAAAGAAAAAATAATAACTTTATTCATGAGCTATTGTAATTCAATTCAGTCTATATGCAACATGTAAAGAAATATAATTAAGTTGAGATAGTTAAATTATGAAAATTAGTTTAATAGAAGTTTACTAGAACTATGTTATTGGGAGAAAAATATAAATATAAAATATATTTATATAATGTATGTATTTATTTACACTGCAAGTGGGCAAGCACCCGGTGGCAGTGGTATACACAATATAAACAATACACAATGCAATTATAGAATACAAATAAAACTATACAATATACAATACAATTATAGAATACAAATAAAACTATACAATATACAATACAATTATAGAATACAAATAAAACTATACAATACACAATACAATTATAGAATACAAATAAAACTATACAATATACAATACAATTATAGAATACAAATAAAACTATGCAATACACAATACAATTATAGAATACAAATAAAACTATACAATACACAATACAATTATAGAATACAAATAAAACTATACAATACACAATACAATTATAGAATACAAATAAAACTATACAATACACAATACAATTATAGAATACAAATAAAAATATACAATACACAATACAATTATAGAATACAAATAAAACTATACAATATACAATACAATTATAGAATACAAATAAAACTATGCAATACACAATACAATTATAGAATACAAATAAAACTATACAATACACAATACAATTATAGAATACAAATAAAACTATACAATACACAATACAATTATAGAATACAAATAAAACTATACAATACACAATACAATTATAGAATACAAATAAAACTATACAATACACAATACAATTATAGAATACAAATAAAACTATACAATACACAATACAATTATAGAATACAAATAAAACTATACAATACACAATGCAATTATAGAATACAAATAAAACTATACAATACACAATACAATTATAGAATACAAATAAAACTGTACAATACACAATACAATTATAGAATACAAATAAAACTATACAATACACAATACAATTATAGAATACAAATAAAACTATACAATACACAATGCAATTATAGAATACAAATAAAACTATACAATACACAATGCAATTATAGAATACAAATAAAACTATACAATACACAATACAATTATAGAATACAAATAAAACTATACAATACACAATACAATTATAGAATACAAATAAAACTATACAATACACAATGCAATTATAGAATACAAATAAAACTATATAATATACAATACAATTATAGAATACAAATAAAACTATACAATACACAATACAATTATAGAATTCTAATAAAACTATACAATATAAAATACAATTATATACACAATACAATAACAATACACAATACAATTGAACACAGTAATTACAATTAATAATAATACATGAAATAACCTAATTAATAAGTGAACCTAATTTTACAATACAACTTACATATGTATAGGGCGGCCGGGTAGCTCAGTTGGTAGAGCAGCTGGCTACGGACTGGAAGGTCCGGGGTTCGATCACAGGTGGTGACAGGATTTTTTCTCGTTGCCAAACTTTCAGAACGGCCCGAGGTTCACTCAGCCTCCTATAAAATTGAGTACCGGGTCTTTCCCGGGGGTAAAAGGCGGTCAGCGCGTGGTGCCCACCACACCACCTCATTCTAGTGCCGAGGTCATGGAAAGCATGGGGCTCTACCTCTATGCCCCCCAAGTACCTTCATGGCATGTTACGGGGATACCTTTACCTTTTTTCTTTTTTTACTTACATATGTATAGGCCCTACATAAGTTTCAATAGTCTTTCACTTTACTCTCATCTCACTCACTGTAGTGGCACTATGACGCATTTCACTGACACTTTAGAATACATTTCACTGACACTATAGAACACACTTCATTGACGCTATAAATTATCACTGATCGGAACTGTTCACTGCACTGTTAAACCATAACTTCACTGACTCACCTCGCTTCACTGATACAACAGCTCAAATAAGACAAATAATTACACCCTTATGCATACTTATAAACAGAACTACATTTAAGCTAAACATTTCTAGTCTAAGGCCCTCTTACACGCTATTTTTAAATAATTTACAATTCAAACCAAGGGAGTATCTCGTCAGGCCAAATAAATACATGTCACCTTAAAAAAATTAAATATTAAATGTCACTTTAATTTTAATTTACACTTTATACACAACTTTTTAAGTTATTCTTGAATCTCCTTAAGGAAGGACAGCCCTCAAAGGCCGCTGCAGGTAGGTCATTCCAATCATTTATAGTTCTATTTAAAAATGAGAATTTAACTACATCCGTTTTCTGTTTCCTACATTTGATTGATAATTGATACATTGATAATGAGAATAATATTAATGTAATGAGATTTTGAGATTAGAGGTTTTGTATTTTATTTAGAGAAATTAATAGAAGACCTAATAATAAGAATTGAGAGACGTTAGTTTCATTGTAACAAATATTAATCAGTAATTAATTTGTTAAGAAAGAATTTATGTAATTTTGACGTAAATGAAGTTATTGTCCAACAATCCCTCACATCACTCGGAAGCGAGTTCCAATTTCTAGCAACTGAAACTGTATAGGAAGAAGAATATGTGAGGGCGGCAATGAACCTTCGGGTTACTTAAAAGCCATTAACTAAGTAAGTAAGTGCATTGTGGTAATAAAAGATTGCAAGTATTTCAGTTTTGTCCTTTAAATGTATAGAAATTAGATCCAAACAGTACTTCGCTGCACTGATACTCAGAAAATCATCGGAGAGCGCTCTCCTGCAAATTATCAGAAAACTTAGCATCGAAAATTCAGCAGAACACAATTCGTTCATGTAAAAATTATTAAATACATTTACGGCATAAGACAATTTGTTTTTTAGTATTCAATATGTTAATTCTTCAGAGATAAAAAGTTACAGGGGTTAGGTCAGAGGATCGAGGAGGTCGCACTTTATTACTAACAACTCTGCCCTCCAGCGCTCAGGAATTGTGTGCTTGAGAACATATAGGATCCCGCCGTGGAATTCTGTTAGGAAAAAGGAAAATTACAATCTGCCTCAATTAACATACTACCTATCACCACTAACATCTTCTTTTAAAATTCTGCGCTCAATCAGGCATAGAGTACGTGACGAAGTTTCGGCAATGAAAAGTCTGAAATTGTGTTGATTTTATTTTTGTTTTTGTTTCGGCTTACAAATGGAGAGTATAGGTATACGAAGAGAGAAGTGATTAACGAAGGACATAGAATATATTTTCCCCTTACAGTCGCAATTCACAAAGATTATCACTGTGGTTCACTCAAACTGTATCGTTGGTGTCTATTGTCAGTATAATCAAGAGTAATCTCACTAGAGGTTTTGATTTATCTAGAGAAAATCAAAACTCGAGTGGGATTTAATTGACTATTACACGATTAGAAGAAAGTATATAAAGATTAGAATAACGAAGTACTCCAATACAATAAAATATTGACTTGCGAAAATACAACTGCTTTCAAATGTATTATTGTACCATCTCTACATTACAAATATTACGCTAGATGGCAGTAGCATGTTATGATTAGCTGTTTTCTTGTTAAGAAGGCTTTGTTCATTCAATTTCATTTTTATTAAAATATTTGCATTCCACTTCAGTTATCCGGATCCCAGTAATCAACGTCACTTGACAGATGATTTTCAATAAATCTTAGTATTAAACAATCTCTGATACGTGACTATCCATAATATCATATAGCAGAAGCTATAACATAACCTAACTAATATAAACGAGTGTTAGAAAAGTTTTAATTAGGGATGATAAAATAAACAAGAAACGTTTTAATTAACGATGATGAAATAAAAAATAAACATGAATAATTTTAAAAGAAACAATTATTGAAAGTTTATTTTCAAATTTGAATGTTTTAGTGGTTGGTGGTTCAGTTGATGTTATATTGGACGTGTGCGTAAAAGGAATGGAACTCGTTGATGTACATGGTATATTCTTCAACTTATTCAGGATTTCCGAATGGTGCTCTTCATTTATTTGTAAATAGGATTTCAGGGAAGATGCATAGCTATGACCAGTGATCTTTATTAATTCTTGTTCTTGAATGCCAATGCGAGTCATATTTGAAAGTGCTGTGCATCGACTGGAGTGGTTTGTAATTTTCTGTTTTTTGACGTCCAGACCAATGCAGTTTGAAATGTTGGCAAACAAAGAAACAAATGCTATGGTAGTGATGAAAATAAACAAATGCTAGGGACGCGATAAAATTAAACAAATGCTAGGGACGCGATAAAATTGTGCGATAAGCTGCCATGATTGGCTGAAAAACGTCCTTTCGTGCCGTTTTATTAGTCAAAAGTAGTATGACGTAGTAAAAGTGTAATAGTCACTATGTAATATTGCATAACTTGCGATTATAAATCCAAAGAGTCGTCGCACAGGTCTGTAGCTGCTCTCGATGCCGAGGTATTACTGAGGGTGGCCACTTTACACGGCTAATCTAACACGCAATTTCGGCGCCCTCATATTCATAGCTCATAGTGTTGTTACAGTCATTCATTCATTCATTCATTCATTCATTAATAGTCTTCAGTCCAAGGGCAGATCTTTCACTGCAAACCCAGCTTTCTCTAATTTTTCCTACTTTCTGCCTTCCTCTTAGTCTCCTCATATGATCCATATATCTTAATGTCGTCTATCATCTGATATCTTCTTCTGCCCCGAACTCTTCTCCCGTTCACCATTCCTTCCAGTGCATCTTTCAGTAGGCAGTTTCTTTCAGCCAATGACTCAACCAATTTCTTTTTCTGTTCTTGATCAGTTTCTGCATAATTATTTCTTCACCCACTCTTTCCAACAGAGTTTCATTTCTTATTGTCTGTACATTTCACACGTTCCATCCTTCTCCATATCCACATTTCAAATGCTTCCAGTCGCTTCTCTTTACTTCATGGTAATGTTCATGTTTATGCTCCCATACAATGCCACACTCCACACAAAGCACTTCACTAGTCTCTTCTTTAGTTCTTTTTCCAGAGATCCGCAGAATATGCTCCTTTTTATACTAAAAGCTTGCTTGGCCATTGCTATCCTCCTTTTGACTTCCTGGCAGCAGCTCATGTTACTGCTTATAGTACACCCCAAGTATTTGAAGCTGTCCACTTGCTCTACTGCCTCATTTAGAATTCGCAAGTTTACCTTCTTTACTTTTCTGCCTATGACCATGGTCTACGTCTTGTTTGCATTTATCTTCATATTCCATACTGCTCACAGCTGTCATTTAGGCTTCAGTAGTATATCCTTCAGTATCATTTCCTCTTCCGCTAACAACGCCAAATCATAAGCAAACCTTACGCACTTTATTCTTCTTCGTCCTACTATCACTCCTCCCATGTTCTAAAAACAGTTCTTTACTAAATCCTCCAAGTAGAAGTTGAACCCTATGGATATAAAAAAAAATAAAAATCAAAACATAAGATTATTTAGGGCCAAATTAAAGAAGTACCTAATTTCTCACGCCTTCTATTCTGTAGGTGAATTCATGACATTCAACAATGCTGCATGAATATTTCTGTTTGTATTAAGCATCGATACTCACCCCTTGTGTTGTACTAGTACACTGTAAAATCTTTCTGTATATAGTATTTCAACTAGAGTCTAGATGAGGCATGTCAATTGATGCCAACAGGAGCAAGCGCGCGCTTTAGAGCCCAATAGAGCCTGAGCGCTTTACAGCGGAAAGGAAAGAGACAGACGAAAGAGGTGGTATATGCCGCTTGGTCCAGCTATATTCAGGGATGGCCAGCACTGATTCAATACATAAAGGGAAGAGAACTTATTAAAACTGTATCCATGGTAATTTTTAGATTTGCCTGAGAAGTATAAGTGCATTTTAAGAATGTAAGTTTTAATTTTAATGCTCATTTTTCACACGTTTGATTTTTTTATTCAAAATAAATATTTTCTCAACTTTTCGTATAGAAAAGTCACATTTTCAGGTGTAGGCCTATTTATTTAGTAGCCTTACAGAATGTTTTCGTAAATCTAATATACCGTATGTACGTATTACTGAAGATAGTGTATTGAAAATTTTGAAAATATTCGCATGGAAATTGTTTGTAAGGAAATGAATTAACAAAGCAACTACTGTTACATCATAAGCAAAAGATACATGCCCATGTGTTGTAAAAATATCAGCTCTATAGCTTCAGCAGATTTCGAGAAAATAATTAATATTCTGATGATAGGAAGTTGCTCACAAATATCACCTCAAAAGCATAATGCGATAAGAGTTTTGTTATGTAATATTAGTTACACTTAAAACAGATACAGTCCCTAGGTAACTTTGCTTTGTACTGTAATATTGTTTTGATTAGTTTATTGATTACTTTTGTAAGGCTAAAGATACCATCAATATAAATTCCAACTTATTATGTCATACTCAATCACTTTTTTGGGATATTACTTTCTTTATGAATGATGTGGTTCATCCACTTAATACAATGTAATATTATACTACTATGGAATTTAAGTGATTATTCCTTCTTTACTCTCTATTATGTTATTAAGATTTAAAACACAAGTGCAATATTAAGAAATCAGTGTTAGTACTTTTGTTTTACAGACAATATAGATAATATTAAACAGAAAGAAGCCATATAAAAATAACGACATAAAATTTCACGTTCCGTTTGAAGTTTGTGCACCACTGCTTTCTTAATCCAACAGATTGCTTATTCATATACACAACCATTCCTCTTTCCATACTTAGCGGTTGCTGCCCGCGCACGACGTCAAGGTCAGAAAAATGCGCTTGCTTTGACATCACTGGTCTAGATTGTGACTATGAATAAATTAAGACCATATAGTACTATTAAGATTTTTATTCTTGTTGAGAAGCAATGTACGAATACCATGGAATTTAAATAAATACAGTAGGGCCTACAATTCAACACACACTGAGGTAAAGTGTCGATAAAGTAAAGTTAGCATTTCAGTTGGAAACAGCAGCTATCCCTTGAGATGCTGCTCGTTTCGAAGCATCCAGTACTGACTTTTGTCCGTCTCTTATCATATAGGAAGAGATCTATGACCTTGGGGAGGGTTATCATGTTATTTTTATTACAAAACAGGAATGACAAACGAGAACAGAAAATTGCTCTGAGACGTCTTGTCATGTTACATCTTATCGGAAACATTGCTTTGATACAGAAAAATAGAGGATGAATTGTAGGCTCTGGCAGTACAGATTGGTATTGATAATGTGAAGTGTCAGGGTCAAACATGATACGAAAAAGTTTTACTGTGTATGAAAGTGTAAACACACACATTGGAATGAATGGTGGCCAATCGGCTGAGTTATACAGGGACATCACTTTATTTTTACCAACAGTAGAGTAGTAACATTTTTTTTCAAAAACTCAACTTTTCAGGCGGCTATGTTCGTTATGTAATGTCTACTTTTGTTAGCATATTAATTATTGGTGTTATCATACAATATAGAGAGTGCATTTAAATTGAGGGGTCATAAGTAAAGGGCTGTAAGTGCACTTAAGTTACTTTTGAGAAAATGGGGTTTAAATATTTAAGCTTTCGTAAAACCGGTGAAATTTTTTTATTTAAATTTTAATGTGTGATGCGATTAAAATATCCCTTTTGCCACTAAAATTTTAATTACTTTTGCTTACATTGGATGCACTTAACTCATGTTATTACAAATGTCACTAGCATTCCTTTGCTTCTAGCCACCTCAATTCAAAAAAAAGCTAATCTGAATTTTTAAACAAGTTGCTGAAAATGGTTGCCGTTCATTACAACGCAGGCTTCAATTCAGTACGCATATTATTAAAAACATTTTGAAGCGTATTCTCTGAAATTGAATTTATCGTTTCTCGAATATAATTTTTTAGTACGATATTATTAATATAGGTTCTTTCTTCTATAGAAAACGCAACCATATTTATGAAACACACTATACACTGCAGTGTTTACTTCATTGCTTGAAGACTTCGAATGCAACGGCGGCAGTAAGTTTGTGTGTCTGACGGGAGCAAGGACATTAGTGAAGGGGTAAGAGTGAAGTACATTCAGAAATGCAGGTACGATAAAAATGCAAGTAAAAATAAAATGATGTTCCTGTAGATCTTCCTTGCTTTTATAAAATACTGCCTTCTTGTATTTATGGTGGACAAAACAACTATGAAGCAGGTTTTATTCGAATATTACAGTTTCTACTAACTTTCTTATTTTACTGTGGATGCATTCTTTTCCATCCTCTTTTTCTTCTTCTTCAACTCAACAATAGGATTTTATTCTTCCAACAATAATTCCTTTCTACAATTCACCTTAAACGCTCTCGTCAACAATAGGATTTTCACTCAACACAGTATTCGTTAGTGCACTCCACTGACGACAATGAAAATTTACTTGGACTATTACGAACAACAATGAACTATTACTCTTAACTAATATTTACAAAGCACTATTTACAAATCAGAACTATCAGTTCTCAGTTCACAGTTCTTCTAGCTCAGTCACTCGAGTTCACAGTATCTCGAACCACAGACCTTCAGAGACAGTCCACTGTACTCGAACTCAGGTCCCTCCAACTGCGGTCCACTGCACTCGAACTCAGGTCCCTCCAACTGCGGTCCACTGCACTCGAAATCAGGCCTTCGGATGCTGACACAGTTGCGGACGCACACTCGAGTCGAACTCCGGTACAAAAGACTGGCTTGCTGTGTTCACTGGCTTACTGACTGAACTAATCATGAATGACACACACACTCCTTCGCGTCCGTAATTTATAACCACAGCAACGTAACCGAGAGACTTCGAATTCGCGATTTTTCCACTTCGACGGGCTTCTGGAAGAGTCGGGAAGGTCCGTTCCCCCTTCACTCTGTAAGCAGCTGCGCGCACGATCTCCCTCGCCGCGTAGGCCCTTTCCCCTCTCTCCGCCGCGCGCCGTCCCTCAGTGCTCCGTGAAGCTCGCGCGATATGCTTTCTTGCGGGACGCTGGTCGTGAGTTCGAATCTCACGTCGCTGTCACAATACTGCCTTCTTGTATTTATGGTGGACAAAACAGCTATGAAGCAGGTTTTATTCCAATATTACAGTTTCTACTAACTTTCTTATTTTACTGTGGATGCATTCTTTTCCAGCCTCTTTTTCTTCTTCTTCTTCTTCTTCTTCTACATATTTTGGTGTTCCTCCTGTCAAACATACTTCAGGCCTCTGGCCAGTTTGATTGATTGATTAATTTTGAGGATTGCTTTTTGTTTACGCCACTCTTCTAATACTTTTTCAAGTACATTGTTGAAAAATAATGGGAGAGTCCATATTCCTGTCTTACTCCTGTTTTTATTTCGAAAAGTTCTGAAATTGTAGTGGAGAAAGACGCAGTGGAAGAGGCTTTCTTCATATACATACCGCAGGCCTCTGCCCAGTTTGATTGGTTGATTAATTTTGAGGATTGCTTTTTGTTTACGCCACTCTTCTATCACTTTTTCAAGTACATTGTTGAAAAGTAATGGGAGAGTCCATATTCCTGTCTTACTCCTGTTTTTATTTCGAAAAGTTCTGAAATTGTAGTGGAGAAAGACTCAGTGGAAGAGGCTTTCTTCATATACATACCGCAGGCCTCTGCCCAGTTTGATTGGTTGATTAATTTTGAGGATTGCTTTTTGTTTACGCCACTCTTCTATCACTTTTTCAAGTACATTGTTGAAAAGTAATGGGAGAGTCCATATTCCTGTCTTACTCCTGTTTTTATTTCGAAAAGTTCTGAAATTGTAGTGGAGAAAGACGCAGTGGAAGAGGCTTTCTTCATACACTTCAATTGGCTCAGCCTTTCTCTTTTTACTGTAGCTTACTTTTTCTGAGAGATTTATAAAGACGAAGAAGCTTTGAAGCAGGTTTACTACGTGTATGTATATTTTCCTGCCTTTCTAACTGTATCCTTGCTTTGTTCTTCCTTTCCATTAACAAAAGTGATTGTGAGGCAGACGTTCCTTCAGTACTTGGCATTATCATTCCATCACATTTACATTAGCTGAGACGCATCTTGTAACTAGATCTCAGGGGATCAAGAGATGCTGAAGAAACCAACTGAAAAACAAATCGAGATATGCAGCTTCCAGTATCCAAGTCTCAACTATCCCAATACCAAACTTGTTCAGTAGAGCAGAAAATAAGAACTTAAGATCTGGAAAGTATAGGAAGAGAAATAAAGGAATCAGGGAAAGAGAAAATTGTGGATTGGAGCAAAGTCTGATACAGGCATTGTCGATAGAATGTGGGGCTGCTGCACGTAGGTAGAAGCGGCTTCCATTTCTGGTTCGATAAGGCCTGAAATATTAATTCCCTGCAAAGCAGAACACACAGCACTGCTATCAGGTGTTGGCTGCCCAATAAGACGAACATGATTGTCCTGCGTGGGACAGATGCTTAATGTATTACTATCCCAATGTCCGGCCACCAATTTGCAATCATTGTACAAAAATAATAATACTTACTTACTTACAAACGGCTTTTGAGGAACACGAAGGTTCATTGCCGCCCTCACATAAGCCCGCCATCGGTCCCTATCCTGTGCAAGATTAATCCAGTCTCTACCATCATATCCCACCTCCCTCAAATCCATTTTAATATTATCCTCCCATCTACGTCTCGGACTCCCTAAAGGTCTTTTCCCCTCCGGTCTCCCAACTAACACTCTATATGCATTTCTGTATTCGCCCATACGTGCTACATGTCCTGCCCATCTCAGACGTCTGGATTTAATGTTCCTAATTATGCCAGGTGAAGAATACAATGCGTGCAGTTCTGTGTTGTGTAACTTTCTCCATTCTCCTGTAACTTCATCCCGCTTAGCCCCAAATATTTTCCTAAGCACCTTATTCTCAAACACCCTTAACCTATGTTCCTCTCTCAGAGTGAGAGTCAAAGTTTCACAACCATAAAGAACAACCGGTAATATAACTGTTTTATAAATTCTAACTTTCAGATTTTTTGACAGCAGACTGGATGATAAAAGCATCTTAACCGAATAATAACACGCATTTCCCATATTTATTCTGCGTTTAATTTCCTCCCGAATGTCATTTATATTTGTTACTGTTGCTCCAAGATATTTGAATTTTTCCACCCCTTCGAAGGATATATCTCCAATTTTTATATTTCCATTTCGTACAATATTGTGGTCACGAGACATAATCATATACATCGTCTTTTCGGGATTTACTTCCAAACCGATCGCTTTATTTGCTTCAAGTAAAATTTCCGTGTTTTCCCTAATCGTTTGAGGATTTTCTCCTAACATATTCACGTCATCCACATAGACAAGAAACTGATGTAACCCGTTCAATTCCAAACCCTGCCTGTTATCCTGAACTTTCCTAATGGCATATTCTAAAGCGAAGTTAACAAGTAATGGTGATAGTGCATCTCCCTGCTTTAGCCCGCAGTGAATTGGAAAAGCACAATAATAATAATAATAATAATAATAATAATAATAATAATAATAATGTTTTATTTTCGCTGGCAGAGTTTAGGCCATGAGGCCTTCTCTTCCACTCAACCAGCCTTAATCAATACAATACATATTTAAATTACGGATATTTACACTACACTTAAAAGGTTCTCCAGCAATATTCTTCAGTCAAGTTTTAACGACTAGTAGGCTACATATTTATTTCAATAAAAATACATACATACATACATACATTCGGCCTCGGTAGCGTAGTCGGTATAGCGCTGGTCTTCTATGCTCGAGGTTGTGGGTTCGATCCCGGCCCAGGTCGATGGCATTTAAGTGTGTTTAAATGCGATAGACTCATGTTGGTAGATTTACTGGCACATAAAAGAACTCCTTCGGGACAAGCACACCGGCGACGCTGATATAATCTCTGCAGTTGCGAGCGTCGTTAAATAAACCATAATTTGATACATACATACATACATACATGCATACATACATACACATATAGAGTAAACTGTAAGTAATGTCATTACTTTCAGGGATTATTCTTTCGAATATTTCAAACCAAGAAATTTAATGCAATTTTGCTTCCTTTTCGAAATAAAAATTGTTTTATATAGAAACGTTTCTTCGCGTGTTTTGGAAAATCCATTCTTTTAATTCCCAACATGCTCAATCAATTAAGAGAGCAGTGTATTATGATATTAAATTATTCAAAGAAGTTTAGTTTTGTCCTGCTGTAATTAAGCAGAAATTTAATACGAACAAATGTAAATTCCATTTCAGAACGAAAAGTTACATTTGTTCGGGTCAAATTTCTGCACGTCTAAAGGACAAAACTGAAATTCTTTCAATCATTTATTATCATTACACTGCTCTCTTTAATTATTTGATCATATTGGGAATTAAATCATTGCCTTTCCCAAAGACACGCCACGAAATGTTTCATATAAAACAATTTTTATCACGAAAATAAAGCAGAAACGAGCAAAATTGTAATAACTGTTTTGGTTTGAAATATCTCAAAGAATAACCCTATGAAATTATTAACATTACTTACGGTCCAACCTGTATATCACTTATAATCGTGAAATGAATTTTTTCACGAACACACAAGCTACATCTTATGTTCTCAGTGTAATGAGAAAGTAATAAAATTCAATTGAAGTCTCTTCCGTTAAATGTGGAATCTGATTTACAAAATGTAAAGAAATCTCTTTACCATGGTTACAAAAGAGAATGAACACATTCACTTGTAACTTTAACTGGGCAGTTAATAATGTTGTAAGCAACATACGTAACATTTACATAACACCGCGATAAACTAAATGTGAAGCGATGGGTTTTCTGTTTCATGTACCATAATATAGCATAAACAAGTTACATCTGTCGACTGCAAGCCATAAAATATGAATATTGAAGAGATTTTTGTACGTGAACTGGAATTGTATATACGAGAGAAACAGAAAGTACCGGTGACTTTGTCGCGATGCTGTTGAAAGCTGGGAGCGATAAAAATATACATCAATAACTGAATACTCTCAAAACCAGCGTTGCGAGGAGCTTTTTCCGCAGTGGCGGATTGTGTATGTCGCAGGAACATTAACTGTGATTTCTACGTAACTCTTTATTGAACTCGGTTTAAGATTATTGCAATTTTAAACACGGAATTTCGAAATATTGTAATGATAGCACTAAAGTCGGATAGTTTGTGAGAATATATCGTTGCACATAGCTATTTATTGCACTAAACCTGGAGTGTTTAAGCAATTAATCGAAGGTGTTTCTAAAGTATTTTGCCCAGGGATATTTCTTTCAGTGTTGTTGTTTAGTCAACTGTCCGAAGACACGTCTGAACCTCACAAATGAGGCAACTAGGCCAGGAGATAATAGGGTAGGGTGGCCAGTTCCTTTCCCCCTCCATTGCATGCAGAGCCATACATCTTAGAGTGTAATGAAGATAAATTATTAATTTTAATTTGTGTCCTAAATCTTATACAGTGAAACCTCTCCTTACGGACACCTCCAAGATACGGACACTCATATACGGACAGATTTTTATGTCCCAACTGAAATAATATAGAAATAATGATAAATTTAACCCTCGTTTACGGACACGGACAGCTGTTTCACAGTCCTAACGCTTGCTTTACCTCCTGACTGTGGGCAGAACTTGGATTTGAAGATCTAATGTGTTACAAAAATGAAAAATTTAGTTTTGAGAACTGTACAGAAATTCTTTAACATGAAAGAAGACAATAAGGGTCTCGTAGGCTACCACTAGCCTAGCCGGCTACCCCTTGTTAGCTGGAAGCGGGTGGATAAACAAAGTCATAAAATTTAACCTGTCTGAGTGGTCCAAGATTTCCGCGATCGTGAAATTGTATTCGACACATGATAGGGTTAGTAGGATTTTTCTCTTCACTTCAATCAGTTGTTCTGTTTCGAGAGACATGGCACCTGAACGTAAAGATTAATTTGAAAACTGTAAATTACAGTACTGCATAATTATAGACCTACAGCCTTACTAATAAACAGTGTATAGTTTTTATACGAGACTTATGCAGAGTTGAGACAGAAAACGTTACTAATTAACCGTGAATAAGCTATGGACGTATAAACAGGCTGTAACTATACAATGGGAATTGCTTTGCAGTAGTTATATACACGAAACCCCTTGTTTAAGCGTTGTATATAAGGAAAAAATGGTCGCCCCTTTAACAGCTGTTCGTATCGACTGTCATTTTATTATGATGTTTACCTTGTAACCACAGAAGAACAAACCAAAGATCATAGAATTATTAGAATAATATTGCTGTAGCTTGTACTCTTTGACCAAAATGTAGTGTGGTAATCGATTAGAGCCAGTTGTACTATCGATATTTAACACGCCACACTAGAGCGCTCTACCGGATGCAATAGAGAACCTCAGATATTCTATTACCTTTCGTAACGAAGTAATGACGAAACTATGACGTAGCTGTGTAACAGTTATACTGTTATACACGACGTATGTAGTAATTATTAGTAAGGAATTTACACACGACTTATAAACGAGCTACTCATTGTATAAGTATAAGACAGTTAAACGTCTGTATATAGAGTTTTTATTAGTAAGACCGCTAGAATAAAATTGCATGGCACAGTACTGTATTTTCGTTTTTCGGTCTTATCTACTGTAGTTCAAAGTTGCAAAGAATTTACTGTAGTACAATATACTGTATTTATAATTAAACTACAGTAATACATTTCATTTATAGCGTGAAGGGATACATAATGCATATTATAAATTTACTGTTAGATTGGGGAGCCTCCCTCCCAATAAAAGACAGCTCCCAAATGCGGACAGATTGTTACGTCCCTTCGATGTCCGTAAATGAGAGGTTTCACTCTAAACTGTAAATTGATTCTCAACAGAAAATGCATGCGCCCTGGACCAAGTGATAGAAAAGGACCTGAATAACAAACACTTCGATAATATCGCAAAACTACAGCTACTATACACTATATATTTTTTTATTTTATTAGTTATTTTACGACGCTGTATCAACATCTAGGCTATTTAGCGTCTGAATGAAATGAAGGTGATAATGCCGGTGAAATGAGTCCGGGGTCCAGCACCGAACGTTACCCAGCATTTGCTCGTATTGGGTTGAGGGAAAACCCCGGAAAAAACCACAACCAGATAACTTGCCCCGACCGGGATTCGAACCTGGGGCACCTGGTTTCGCGGCCAGACGCGCTGACCGTTACTCCACAGGTGTGGACACAATACACTATAAAAGTTAGAATGAAAAACACATGATAAAGTAATATTTCTTTATGTTAGAAACTAAAATACAGGAATATTTCAAGTGTTAGGAAGAGCAGTTGTTTTGCTTCATTACAGTACTTTAAACAAAAGAAAGTGTCGATCACATTTTAGGGGACGGATTTTAACGTATCTGCATATTTTATTCCTTAGCAGCAAATCATATTCTACCATTGCATGAATGTATTTCAAGTTATTTGTAAACAAAAGTCAACATTTTATAGTATATAATAATTATATGCATATTTAAAAGGGATTAATGCATATTTCAGCTTTTAGCGCAGTTACTTTTTATCTGTCTTGTGTTTAAACCAAGATTAATAATATGAAATATCGCAAAAATGGAACGCAAAATAAAACTGACATTGAAACATATTGCAATAGTTATATTTCATTTATTGCAATCTGACAACATGCAGACAGTGGACTGCTGTCGGCGAATCATCGTGGATAATTCCGTGGCAATCAACAAAGCAATCCATAATGAAATTCACTGCTAATTCTGTGAAAATTTATAATATGCTTTCAATATTGAATCATTTTCGCACAGGTGTCGTCCATTTGCCTACGTCGTATCCCGATTTCCCCACCTGCTTCTGCTCGCCTCTCAGTAAAGGCTAGTGGCTGGGCTGTCTTCGCTTTTTTCTGAAAACATTAATTTTTGTTAGGAACTGGACATCTACGTAATATTATACGATTGTTTAAAGTAACTTTTAAATAAAAAGGCCTCGTTAAGTAATTAACTGTCACGTGATTTCCCCCCTCTCTACGATTCTGCGACATAACCACTTGGACGGACAGTAGATAGCATGTCTGAGTAATTTTATCTGTGCGGTCGGGCAGAAGTGAAGATTGAATTTACAGTACGTAAGGTACTCTTTTATAGAGTGGGTACAGAATTATTTCAACATGAATTATTAGTACGAAGGACGAAACTGGTAATTGGAATTAGATGCAATAGTCTGTAGTGCGATAATATGCGCAAAAGAACTGAAGCCTGTATCGAAATGAACGGCCACCATTTTCAAAAACGTGTTTAAATATCCTTATTATGATTATATTTCAATTTAACTTCATTCTCTATATTGTACGCTAATGTGCTGTAGGCAGTATAATATACACTGCATAATGAATACGTTCGTATGGCTAATTCAGTTCGTGAGTAAAAACACTCATTGTTAATACTGTACCGTATTTTGATTATGCAAAAACCTAATGAAAATTATCAAACTCAAAATTGCGATATTTCCTAGTTTACGTAAATGGA
Source organism: Periplaneta americana (assembly GCF_040183065.1). Classification (NCBI taxonomy): domain Eukaryota; kingdom Metazoa; phylum Arthropoda; class Insecta; order Blattodea; family Blattidae; genus Periplaneta; species Periplaneta americana. The sequence continues at coordinate 182,621,451 of NC_091121.1, read as the reverse complement.
TGAACTACTTTTCTTCCCTCCTATACCTAGTAAAGTGAATTGTTTGTATTTTATGCCAGTATCATTGAACTCCAGTCGTGGAAGGGGACAGCAAACGGTGTTTCTGGTTCTTAACCGTTAATCGAAAGGTATAGACAGGTTAATATTAAAAATGTTAGTAAAAATAAAATGATGTCCCTGTATAATAACTTTATTCTAAATAATGTTTGTGCGAGATCGTACGTATTTGCTTGGTTTCCGCACAAAACCAATCCGCGGTAAGTATAAAATTCCACATTCAGTATTCCCAACCCAACACACATAACAATTTCCCTCTTCTTACCGCTTAAGTGACATATTGATTTTACTGCTTTAGGCTTTTAACATATTATTTTTAGAGACGTTCAATATAGTAATAATTATAAATTGGAAACTTACCACTGCAATTTCACCTAAATTGCATTGTTAATGTTTTTAAATATTTGCAAAAATTAGTTACAATGTGCAGAATTAGATGTCAAAGATATTTTCCATTTCTAAACATCTCCTTGACCGGAAAAATTAAACTTGCCGATGTTATTACTGCAATATGTTATATAAATAATATTGTTAAAATATTAAAATGAAAAATAAATCATTACATAACCTTACCGTTTGTTTTAAGTTCGCATTTATAGACTGGGGGAAAAAAGACAGACGTATATCACGGCCTGCTGGAGTATAGTAAACACAGAAAACATTTTAAAGCAACAATGTTGAAGATAGATATTTTTGTTTTACAAATTTGCCGTCATTGAACAGAAACCAGGATGGAGATTTCATTGCAATTAATTAGAAATTCGTCTTTCAGGTATGTAATAAAGATCTTCGCACAAAATAATGTACGATACACGAGCGGTATGTTTTCTTTCAATTCTCGGAAATTAAAAAAGCTCAACTACGTCTTGCTTTTTCAATCTTTTCCTCGAACATGAAAACTTCAACATACCGCTCTTGTAAAGCATATTACTATTACAGTACCTATATTATTGCAAAGAAAGTTTCGTATTTTGCTTTAAATTTCTTTTCTTGGCTTTATTAAATCTAAACAGCGTGTTTCAGTTACAGTTGATGTACCACTGTACGGAAGCTATAACTTTTAACTACGTGCAGACCACGTCCAAACATATCGAATCGATATGGCCTAGAGCAAAATTTTCTCTTTCTCACTGGATGGATATAGATACGAAATTATGAATGTATGGGCTCGCATTGAAAACAGATCAAATCAAGTTCACATCCATATACATGGGGCAGTGGCGTGTATAGCTTGGAGTGGTGTACCTACTGTAGGTTAAATTTCTGCATGAGGACTCGGCTTCGGTCTTGCTGTTCAAAGTGCCCAGGGACCCGTAACCGACCCAACCAGCTGCGTAACAAATGTCATCCATCTAGTTGACTGCCTCGTGAAAGGGAAGACTGGACTATTACATAACACTTAGAATAATGTCTTGAAATATGATGTAGTTGGCGCAACACCACGATTTAATGGGTTCACGTTTAACCAGAATATCACTGCTTCTGTGGCTCAAATTCTAGCGCGCTGGTTTTCTATCCAGGCGGGCCGGGTTCGATACCCGACTAAGTCGTGATGGAATTTGTGGTGGAAAAAACAGACGATGCAGAGGTTTTCTCCGGGTATTCCCGTTACCCTCCATTCCACCAACATTCTCCACCTTTCCCTCACTTCATCTATCATCTGCAATAGTAAAAATTGACAGGAGTAAAGTCTTGGAAGTAGTAAACTACAGGTTTACGATGCTGATATTGGAAGGGCCTGGGGCTTACCAGGCAACACGTATGAGGGCGGGACGTGGTTCTATCAGTGTCTGAGGCAGGCTGGCCCACCTGTCAGCTTCGGATTCATTCGTGTCACTCGTCGGACTTGGACAATAATCGTATAGGGGAGTAGTGGGCACAGTGAGACACAAAATATTAAGACATATGTATGCAAGTGATAATTCAAGTATTTTTAAAATCAAGTGCAATAGAAATATACATTAAAACATGGAGTATAATAATACATAAACGAAAATGTTAATAGATAAAGGACATAATATACAATATGTGCTTGTCAAAAAAAATGCAAATGTCTCACTGTTCCCATTCAGGAGGGTACAGTGAGACACCAGTGTCTATTAACGGACATTGAAATGATTTACATTTATTTCAAAAGAAAACAAAAACTTGCTGTTCTGTAGGCTTATTTAGAATCATTTTGATGTTTGACTTCGAAACCATTGAAACATCTGGAACATTTGGAAAAGTGAATTTTCTACGACATTTCAAACTTTTGCGAAAAAATGAAATGAATTTTTGATGACAACAAAGCTTATAATTATAAGAATTTAATGTAATTATTTATTATTTTTTAACTTTTTTTTTTAAATTCTGTGAATAATGTTTTATTTATGAAACCATTAAAATGCAATGTATCCATTATTTTAAGCTACAGTTCCTAAATTGGTTACTAGTATGTTCATTTTTAATGTTGGTTACTGGTAAATGTAATATACTTACAGTTTGTTTTTGCAAATCATTTGTACAAGGGAACAGTAAGACGTCTGAGTCTACCCTTCAATGGTATGTCTCACTGTTCCCTTTACGCATAGTTCATTTAAAAATGACGCCATCACTTCAAAATTAAAACAAGAAAGATGGAACTTTGCCAAACATAATCTCAAATACCATAGTATTAGGTAACAAAACATTCATATTTATATCTCATTTGTATATCCAATATAATCTTCATTAAACACGAGCCAAAATTTTACTTCTAGAGTGAAAAATTACGAATTATTTTTTCCTAACTCACCTTTATAACTAGAATCAAATCGAGTATGAAAATACTGTCACTTTACTCATGTAACATACAACTACACTGTTACCAACATCTCAACATCAAAATTTACCATGTAATAAAAAATGTCTCACTGTTCTCCCTGTCTTACTGTACCCACTTCTGCCCTATATATAGAGCGCACAATGGGCCAAAGCAAGTCTAAGTGTACGGACCCCTCCCAAGTTCACCTCTAGTAAATGCCAACCAGCCTAAACCAGAATATTACGGTCTTGATTTCGATTATCTGATGCATGGGTATTCTTTCTTCTCTCATTTTTCTATTCTGTAATGACATCTACCATAAACATTTCCTTTTCCTTTCCTTCCTCCCCCTTATTCTATCTTTCCCTTAATTTTACTTTCCTCTCTTCTCTTCCCCATCATTCTTGAGTTCTTATCACTTCTTCCCTGTCCTCTTGCCTGATTTTCTCCCTCGTCTAGTTCAATCCCTTCTGCTTCATATTCTTTTCTCTCCTCTCCTCGCCTGTCTCCAATCCTCTCATCTCTTTTCTCTTCTCGTTTCTTTTACTATTAGCGTTAGTGCCTCTTTTCTGCGGCCTCATCTTTAATATTTTCTTTTTTCGTTTCATTTTCTCTCATCTCTTTTCTCCTCCTCTCCTCTCCAATCGTTCCTCCTCTCAATTTATCTCTTCTCCTTTCACCTTTATTGTCTCTTTCCTTTCACATTTCTCTAATCTCCTTTCACATTTTCTCCTCTCCAATCAACCTTTCTCCTCTCCGCTCATTATTTCTTCACTCCGTTCATTTTTTCTCCTCTCCGCTCATCGTTTCTTTTCTCCGCTCATCGTTTCTCTTTTCAGCTCATCGTTTCTTCTCTCCGTTTATCTTTTCTCCTCTCCGTTGATCGTTTCTCCTCTCCGCTCATCTTTCATCTCTCCGCTCATCGTTTCTCCTCTCCGTTCATCGTTTCTCTTCTCAGCTCATCGTTTCTTCTCTCCGTTTATCTTTTCTCCTCTCCGTTGATCGTTTCTCCTCTCCGCTCATCTTTCATCTCTCCGTTCATCGTTTCTCCTCTCCATTCATCTTTTCTCCTCTCCGCTCATCGTTTCTTCTCACCGCTCATCGTTTCTCCTCTCCGTTGATCGTTTCTCCTCTCCGCCCATCATTTCTCCTCTCCATTCATCTTTTCTCCTCTCCGCTCATCTTTTCTCTTCTCCGCTCATCGTTTCATCTCTCCGCTCATCGTTTCTCCTCTCCGTTCATCGTTTCTCTTCTCAGCTCGTTTCTTCTCTCCGTTTATCTTTTCTCCTCTCCGTTGATCGTTTCTCCTCTCCGCTCATCTTTCTTCTCTCCGTTGATCGTTTCTCCTCTCCGTTCATCGTTTCTCTTCTCAGCTCATCGTTTCTTCTCTCCGTTTATCTTTTCTCCTCTCCGTTGATCGTTTCCCCTCTCCACTCATCTTTCTTCTCTCCGTTGATCGTTTCTCCTCTCCGTTCATCGTTTCTCTTCTCAGCTCATCGTTTCTTCTCTCCGTTTATCTTTTCTCCTCTCCGTTCATCTTTTCTCCTCTCCGCTCATCGTTTCTCCTCTCAGCTCATCGTTTTTCTCAAAGTTAATCTTTTCTCCTCACCGGTCATCTTTTTCCCACTACGTTATTCTCTTCTTTCGTCTTTTATCTTGTTTCTTGTTTTTTCTTTCTTTTCCTCTTCTTATTCCTCACCTGTGATCCTCTCTTCTTCTTTAATTTCCCGGTATTTCTTCTGCTTCTGGTTCTCTGATTGCTTTTCGTCTTTCCACCCCTCATTTTTTTCCCTTTATGAATTTTTTTTCTATATGTATTATGTTATTTCTTCTACTCCTTCTGATCGTGTTTCTTCTTTATTTTCTAGATCATTTTTTACCCTTGCCAGTTTTAATTTTCTGCTTTTGAAATAATGCACTCTAATCGTCCTAAGATCTGCGCGTTGAAACCAGAAGTCTCAGATTAAATACAAGTATAATAATCCTTATACCTCAAACGAAGACGTAGGACTACTATATTGTACTACAGTCTAAAGAAACTTGGGCTACTTTTTTAAGTGATTCCTTTCCTACTTTTTAAAATTCATTATTTATAGATTCTGAAATACCGCAAGTTACTAGGGTGTGAGATTACCATTTTTCTTTGAAAGTTGGGAATATTGGACTAAGCTTTCGAAACTTAGAAATTATAGGTGTATTAGTATATAAAGAAAGAGATAATGAAGTTATTTAATGTCTCAAGAATGAAAACGGGAAGTCTGTACATTATTATTATTATTATTATTATTATTATTATTATTATTATTATTATTATTATTATTATTATTGTTATTGTTGTTGTTATTTCATTGTTTTGTGTATTGATGTTATTTATATTTCCTATATATTTCTATAACGGTTGAATGGAAGAGAAGGCCTTGTGGCCTTAACTCTGTCAGTACCAGCAAATAAATCGAATAATAAATTGTTGAACAAATAATTTAAATTGTAGAGAAGTTCCTCGTAGAATAAATCTTTATCACTCGAATACATATTCAACAGTCTCCAACGTGGAGCTTTGAATCATTAATACAACGTCAACTACAGAACAAACAAGATGTAAACGTTCCCTCGTAGTACCTGTGCCACGCGCCAACATGACGTTACGTCAAATAATATATGAGCAACTAATCTTATGTCCATAAACCCGGGGACAGCATAGGTCCCTAATAATAATAATAATAATAATAATAATAATAATAATAATAATAAAAATAATAATAATAATAATAATAATAATAATAATAATAATAATAATAATAGTGAAGATTTAGGTGCGGATATTTTTCTCACTCCCACTGTATTCATCGAACAAAATTCCCGAAGTTTCTCGTCTCATTTTGTCGTTCAAATTCAAGTGTTCGATATTACACATCAGTGATTGCCCATATTTGCACATAAAATACAATATGCGAACTATAGTTCGTAAATACTGTTTCACAATAGTTCTGCCAAGGCTCTGGAATTCGTTACCTGCTAGCATCAGGGACTGTCGAAATAAAATTGAATTCAAACGCAAATTTACTAGGCACTTGGTCAGTAATTGAGACTCGTTCAGACATGGTTTCTTGTAAATAGTTCTCTTAATCTAGCATAAAATATTTCAATATCCTATAATTTCATCAATACATAATTTTACTCGTATTATTCTAGGTTTAATTTGTATTTTATTCTGTGATTGACTGGAAGAGTAGGTTTCACTGCCTTAACTCTGCCAGAACAAGTGAAGAATTATTATTATAATTATAATTATAATAATAATAATAATAATAATAATTATTATTATTATTATTAGATTAACTCCATATGTAGATGAAATTATTGGGGATCATCATGTGGATTTAGGCGTAATAGATCAACTATTGACCAGATATTTTGTATTCGACAGATAATGGAGAAAAAATGGGAGTATAAGGGTACAGTGCATCAGTTATTCATAGATTTCAAAAAGGCATATGACTCGGTTAAGGGAGAAGCTTATATGATATTCTTATTGAATTTGGTATTCCCAAGAAACTAGTTCGATTAATTAAAATGTGTCTCAGTGAAACGTACAGCAGAGTTCGTATAGGTCAGTTTCTGTCAGATGCGTTTACAATTCACTGTGGGCTAAAGCAAGGAGATGGACTATCACCTTTACTTTTTAACTTTGCTCTAGAGTATGGCATTAGGAAAGTCCGGAATAATAGAGAGGGTTTGGAATTGAACGGGTTACATCAGCTACTTTTCTATGCGGATGACGTGAATATGTTAGGAGAAAATCCACAAACGATTAGGGAAAACACGAGAATTTTACTGGAACCAAGTAAAGAAATAAGTTCGGAACTAAATCCCGAAAAGCAAAGTATATGATTATGTCTCGTGACGAGAATATTGTACGAAATGGAAATTTAAAAATTGGAAATTTATCTTTTAAAGAGGTGGAGAAGTTCAAATATCTTGGAGCAACAGTAACAAATATAAATTATAGTCGGGAGGAAATTAAACACAGAATAAATATGGGAAATGCCTGTTATTATTCGGTTGAGAAGCTTTTATCATCCAGTCTGCTGTCAAAAAATCTGAAAGTTAGAATTTATAAAACAGTTATATTACCGGTTGTTCTTTATGGTTGTGAAACTTGCACTCTCACTTTGAGAGAGGAACATAGGTTACGGGTGTTTGAGAATAAGATGTTTAGGAAAATATTTGGGGCTAAGAGGGATGAAGTTACAGGAGAATGGAGAAAGTTACACAACGCAGAACTGCACGCATTGTATTCCTCACCTGACATAATTACGACCATTAAATCCAGAGGTTTGAGATGGGCAGGGCATGTAGCACGTATGGGCGAATCCAGAAATGCATATAGAGTGTTAGTTGGGAGGCCGGAGGGCAAAAGACCTACAGGGAGGCCGAGACGCAGATGGGAAGATAATATTAAAATGGATATGAGGGAGGTGGGATATGATGTTAGAGAATGGATTAATCTTGCTCAGGATAGAGACCGATGGCGGGCTTATGTGAAGGTGCAATGAACTTCCGGGTTCCTTAAAAGCCAGTAAGTAAGAAAGTTGTAATCACCTGGTAGTGGGGAAGAGAAGGCCTGATGTCCTTATCTCTACCAGGTTAAATAAATAATAAAGCGCATAAAATATCTGCAGCAGTATTGTCGACTAATTTTCTTTTGCAGTATGTCCAAGAGACATCCAGAATGGATTAAAAACGTAGGCTATTTCAATTGTTTCATAAATATGCGCAAAAAAGAATTATTATGCTTGTAATAGAATGAAGAGCACTGTAACCACTTGAACACCAAGAACGATTACGTAATACGAGTGGAGACGTTTCTTACACGCTCCGAGGTAGAATCGCAAGATTTGCAAGTTTCCAAGCATTATAATCGCTAAATGTGTAGTAATAGTATAAATAACTCCCTTTACTGTAATATTATTACCGTTTTATGACCCCATTTTCTATGGCAACCTAAATGCAGCTTTGCTATAGCTCTAATACCAACAAAGTGCTTTCCTCTTCTTGAGGCGTAGAATTACTTGCAGTGGAGGGTAGTAAGCTTACGACTGGAGGGAGATGGCTTTATTAATGTCTCTAATGGCTGAGTACACAGACGACGCTACTGGCCGAACAGTATATGATAGATTACAAAAGGCAACTGGCAAAGTGGTACCGAAAGCTTTTCCTTTTGCTGCGCCTGTATGGAAGCGCAGTAAGCTTACGGAGGACGTAGATAGAAACTAGAAACATCAAGAGAGGTAAAAAAAAGAGTGGGGGGAGGAACTACTCACTCATTACCTCGTCAACTAGGTCAAAGCTTTCATCTCCTGCATCTTTCTTTTATACCTGTGTTTGGTATCTCCCAAGATTTCTTTTTAAATCTTACAAACACGCTGTTTTCATTTATTTTTAGTTGGCAACGATGATGTAACGGTAACAAAATTGTATATCACTATAGCCCAGTTGCACCAACCCTTATTAATTATTTAACATGTCGTTAAGGCAGTTTAACAGTGAACTTAACGGAAGAGATGTTTCATCAACTGTTGTTACTGCTAACATCATGTTAAACCCACTGTTAAATTAACATAGCTTACTCCCTCACTTAAATCCTTAACGTCCTGTTACAGCGTGCATCATGGCTGCAGGAGAACATATGTTACACGCCACATTATTATATCGAGATATATAGCTGCAATCACTACTTCAGCATTTTTAGTTATTCAGAATAGATATGTTCATAAATACTAAAATGATTCATATTAATATTAGCATGCTTCCACAGTAGAGAGAAGATATGTACTTATTAATGTAAGCATATCTGTGATTTATATATTATTCTAATGTAACGAAGTACATATGATATTTCCATGCAGATATTCTGCGTCATCATACGATGAAAGAGTAGAGCTGAAAACCCGGGTTCAAATCCCGGCGCCGGAGAGAATTTTTCTCCGTTCCATTACTCTTTCATCATATCTGTGATTATTATTTCGTATTAATACTCAGATATAATTGCAGATTTTCAAAACGATATTTCTTTATTTCACTGATTTAACAGTTCACATGTAATTATGACCAATGAGGTGTGAAGATATATAAGATATGAAAATAATGTTAACGCTTACCATTGTAGTATTCAGCATCACAATTATTTTCATTTTCTATTGATTCTTTTGATCCTGGATAATTGAAAGAATCTTCGTACAAATATTAACTTTGAGAATGAAAGTACCACCGTCAGTTTTCAAAATGTTCCACTGTATCTTGTGCATGACCCGTCTTAGCATTTCTTTTAATATTTTCATAACATTGATTTGTTTCATAGTTTGCGTTTTCACATCCAAATGGCAATTGAAAATATTGGGTTAAAGAGACCCATGCTTGTTCCTTTTTCCTAATGAAAGTTCCATCACTATATTTGTGTTCAATTACATTCATATAATTGCTAAATATACTAAAATAATTATATTTCTCATACGAGGTAAAATTACTGCTCCTTATACTTTCTTTTTCTCGATATCAGTTTTAATTATGTTAATCTCCAATACTTCAATAATGTAAAAAATACAATTCTGCGCTAAAACAAATGACTACACCAACTAAAGGCACATTCAGTAAACTTTCATACAATCACTGCTTCTTTGATTCCTGTTACATTACTCTTAACATCATGTTACCTAATCAAAGTACCTCAAATGGTTGGTGAAACACTATTAGACTAACAGGATGTTTAATTTTAACAACACGTTAATTAACATGCTATTAGCGTTATTCTAACGACGTTTGGTGAAACTGGGCCTATGTGTATTATACATAGTGTTTAAAAAATACGGGGCATAATTTCAGGTATGTATTTCCCACATGTAGACAATCAAAATAGTTCATTACAACAAGTGTCCGGAAATTCTTTATTTCCGAGTTACGGCCTTCACAACATTGAAATTCACCGGAACGTTTTTCTTTCCGCAGGTCGTTGCCGTCAAAGGAGACATTAAGGGGGCACTCTGACAGTTCATTCCGAGGCGAAGGTTACATTCAGTGTTGTGTAGGCGTTAGACTGTGCGACATGTATTCAAATCAAGAGCTGGCAGAGATACACTTCATGTACGGTAAGGCGGACGGCAATGCTGCGCTGGCTCGTCGTTTGTACCAGGAGAGGTACCCACAGCGACAATGTCCAGATCGGAAGACATTTGTACGTCTCCATTACCGTCTGTGCGAGTATGGAAAATTTAACTCTCCTGGTTTGGGAAGGGGACGACCAAGATCTACAACTCCAGAAGTACAAGAGGAGATTCTGGAGGCTGTGAACATGACTCCTTCTGTCATACGACTGTCTGGAGACTGTTGAAAAAGTATCAATTGTATCCTTATCATTTACAACGTGTACAGGCCCTGTCACCAGCACGAGTTAGGTTCTGTCAGTGGTTCTTGCAGCAGTGTGGTGTAAATCCGAACTTTCCTGCCTTAGTATTATTTACAGATGAAGCACAGTTCACACGAGATGGCATAAAAAATTTCCACAATCAGCATGTATGGGCGTATGAAAACCCACGTGCAACTGTTCCATCTCATCACCAGGTGCGGTTCTCCCTCAACATGTGTGCCGGTATCATTGGTGATGGATTAGTTGGACCCCATGCACTTGTAAACAGACTTACGGGGCAGGCGTACACAAACTTCCTGGAAAACACCATACCTTATGTTTTAGAAGACACTCCACTGATCAATCGTCAACACATTCACTTCTTGCATGATGGCGCTCCTGCACACTTCAGTCTTACGGCTCGCCGGTACTTGGATCGAAGGCTTCCTGATCGATGGATAGGTAGAGGTGGTACAATTGCTTGGCCTCCACGCTCACCTGATCTGAACCCTCTCGATTTCTACTTGTGGGGCCATTTAAAATTATTGGTTTATTCGTCTCCGGTGCCTGATTTGGAATCCCTTCGGAATCGAATTGTGGTATGTTCTGAGGACATACGCAATACTCCTGGAGTTTGGGATCGTGTTCGCAGGTCAATGAGACATCGATGTGAGGTCTGTATTCAAGCAGGAGGTGGAGATTTTGAACAGCTTCTATAATGACAACGACCTGCGGAAAGAAAAACGTTTCGTTGAATTTCAATGTTGTGAAGGCCATAACTCGGAAATGAAGCATTTCCGGACACATGTTGTAATGAACTATTTTGATTGTTTACATGTATGTATGTATTTATTTACACTGCAAGTGGGCAAGCACCCGGTGGCAGTGATATATACAATATTAACAATACACAATAAAATGATAACCAATACACAAAATTTACAATACACAATACAATTTTACAACACATATACAATTTTCACACAATACAATAATAATACACAATACAATTTAACACAATAATAATAAAACATAAAATAAAATACCTAATTTTACAATACAACCTACATAATTATCTATAGGTCCTACATAAGTTTCAATAGTCTTTCACTTTACTCTCATCTCATTCCTTGTAGTGGCACTATGACGCATTTCACTGACACTTTAGCACACATTTCACTGACACTATAGAACACATTTCATTGACGCTATAAGTTATCACTGATCGGAACTGTTCACTGCACTGTAAAACCATAACTTCACTGACTCACCTCGCTTCACTGATACAACAGTTCAAATAAGTCAAATAATTACATCCTTATGCATACTTATAAACAGAACTACATTTAAACTAAACATTTCTAGTCTAAGGCCCTCTTACATGCTATTTTTAAATACATGTGGGAAATACATACCTGAAATTATGCCCAGTATTTTTGAAACACCCTGTATAGACTGGAAGAAAACCTAGTACATTAAATTCACACAAAGCTGCATAGCATCAATAAAAGTACACTTAACTAATTTGAAAGGGCATGAGTTTAAGTTTACATAAAGTATATCCCGGTCAGGACGAGTTGCCTGGGTGAGGTTTTTTCGGTTTTTTTCCTCTCTCCTATGGATGGATATCAGGTAACTTTATCAAGCGATTGGAACCCCACTCATCTTCGTCACTTCCTTTCCTCCCCCATTATCCTTTCCTCATCATCCCGTTTCTGGTTTTTCAGATCACTCTACCGGCGGCCTCCCGAAACTGCTGACTCTCTCGACCGGCCTCCGTGGAATGTAGTTAAGCGACGTTGGATGGCTTCTGCAACGAGCAGCCGAGGCGGACCTACTCGGAGAAGGAATTTGGTTACCATTCATAAAGTCTAGGATTAGAATGTCCATACGTCTGAATGTCCATGAAATAATGTCCATGTTGAAACTGTCCATGCTAAATTATCCAGAGTCAAAATGTGCATAGTTCTATAATGTCCACTTCACTCTGATATCCAGAGTCAAAATGTCCACTATACCCTGTAATGTCCACTTTATCCATTGTTCATGTAGTTATAGTAACCTATGTAAAATTGTCAAGTGCAATGGATAGATCAGCTGAAATCTTGAATTCACAAAAGAGCAAGCCTTTCCTAAGTTATCCTAAATATTTGCACCACCATCACGACTACACCAGAGGTAGAACAAACATTTACTGGAGGTGTAGCGAAAGAAAAAATTTGTGTTGATTCTATGATTACCGGCAGCAATCTTCAATTTGGAGGTTTGTACAATACTTAAAAAATGAAGAAAACCAAGTATGGACGCAAATCATCCAGGTAAGAGGTGGACACACACAAATTAAGGAACCTCTAAATAAAATCTCAAAGACAGATAATCTAAATTATGAAGAACTATGAAACTTATGCACAGAATGGCGAAATTCTCACCTATCTACGAGGAATTGGATAACATCTTAAATCTGGAGCTGTGTTCCAAGATGAAGAGCAGTAGTTCAGTTTTGGCAAATTTAGGCAATAAAGAAATAAATATCCTTTTCACATTTTGTTCTCATGGTCATTTAGTGTTATAAACATTTTGATTTCATGGATATTTTGTGTAGGGATATTTTGATCTCATGGACATTTTGTGTAGGGACATTTTGATCTCGTGAACATTTTGTCCTCATGAATATTTTGGTATATGCACAAGATAAGGTGCAAGGAGGAATTTCGCCTCGGACCGACAGGGGACCCTTGGAGGAAGTTGCCGAAGCAGGAATGGTATATGGATTTCTGTCGGCTGTAGAGACCGGTCGTTAAGGGAGTCATGTGGTTGGGTTGGTGCGCATAGGGGAACTGTGGCACGCAACTCATTCCATATCGAGGGTTAGCGCAATAGATCTCAACAGGTCGCAGTGCTGGGCCATCCGTGTCCCCCTCAGTTAAATTCCATTCTATTCCATTTCAATGGAAAACTGTACATTTTACAAATAACTAACACTAAAATTTGGTCATAAATAGGTAACTCGTCAAGTAACGGTTAGTATGTCTGCCAATGGAACGAGCGAGCCCAGTTCAAGTCCTGGTTGGGCCAACTTATCTGTTTCAGTTTTTTCCGTGGGTTTCCCTCAACCCATTAAGAGGAAATGCCGATTAACTTCCTGCTCTGAACCCCGGACTATCCTTCGCTGGCATTTTCACCTTCATCTCATGTGTAAATTCCTAAATAATAATAATAATCTCTATATACGTCGTTACACTGTTACACTCGTACAGCTGCGTCATAGTTTCGTCATTATTTTATTACGAACGGTATAACAGAATAACCGAAATATTTTATTGCATCCAATAGAGTCGATAGTGTGCAAATGGGCCTGATCGATTACCACGCTATATTTTGATCGAAGCGTACAGCTACAGCAATATTATTCCAATTGTTCTGTGCTCCTTCATTTGTCCTTCTGTAGTTGCATGGCAACCATCTTCATAAAATGACAGTCGATACGAACAGCTGTTAGAGGGGCTGCCATTTTTTCTCTGTATACAACGCTTAAACAAGAGGTTTCATGTGTATAACTACTGCAAAGGAATTCCCACCGTTATGCATATTTTATTAGTGACTTTTATGTCCCAACTCTGCATAAGACTCGTATAAAAATTTTATTAGTAAGGCCGTTAAAGTTTAAATTATTGCTAATATTTTTAATTTTAGACACGTAAGTAAAAGTAAAACCGAGCATTGCATATCACGCGAGGATCGCAATCTGAGTGCTGCATTGGAGTTAAATCGCTCGCTTAAACTCGGTCGAGTGTCGCACCCTCGAGTGAGATACGATCGGTCATGTTACGCTCGTAATACATAGAAGCACAGTACAAGGTCATCTCACCGACATGGCTTATCTTGTATGGAAGGCGACAGATAAGATACACATATGTTTTGCTCACACGGTAAAAATAAGGTTTTATTTTCTGCGTTTATGACAAACGTTTAATGGAACAGTCAATGGAACGTACCAAGACAGGAACATGAAGTTATAAATAAAATACACTCAGGGACAAAAAAAAACTGGACACTTCTATATTTGCTTGTATTTTGTTGCCAATTATTTCAAAATGAAACAAAACCCATTTAAACAAAATAATGTTTCATTTAGCACCTTATACGAGAACATTTGAGAAAAAAACTCTGATGAGAAAATTTACAAAAAATTACAAAGGGCGTATAACTATGGCATCGTCTGGTCTAACTGTTTTTTTCATTTTATGGTGCCTTAAACATTAAAAACTCTTTTTAGTAACGGGTATTACCCCCTCTGGCTTGAATAACCGCATCCATACGTCTTGGCATGCTCTCAATTTGATTAGCAATGTCTTCTTGAGGAATAAGTTCCCATTCTTCGCCAAGTGCTCGCCTCAACTCTTGTAACGATTCTGGTCTCGGTCGTCTATTCTTAACACGCCGTCCCAGCATGCCCCACACGTGTTCAGTTGGGTTCATGTCTGGACTCCTTGCTGGCCACGGAAGAACATGGATTCCCACTTCTTGGAGATAATCTCCGACCGCATGGGCAATATGCGGCCGTGCATTATCATGCATTAAAACAAAATAATCGCCTACAAATTGGCCAAATGGCACAACATGATCAGCCAAACATTCATTTATATACCTATCAGCTGTTAGTCTTCCATTTTCAACAAAAACCAACTCTGTACGAGCATCCGTACACACTCCTGTCCAAACCATCACTCCACCACCTCCATACGGCACATTTTCGGAAATGCAACACTGTGAAAATCGTTCTCCCCTCCTTCTCCAAACTCTTTCACGTCCATCAGGTGAGCACAGATTGAAACGGGACTCATCGGTGAACAGAACACAGCTCCACTGTCCATTTCTCCAATCCCTGTGATCATTTGCAAAACGCAGTCGTTCAACTCGATGCATCCTGAGAAGTCTGGGACCAGTTGCAGGTCTACTTGATATCAGTCCACTTGCTTTCAACCTCCTTCTAACTGTTTTGGCCGAAATTGGGCGTCCATGCATGTTAACAAATTGCTGGGCTACACTAGTAGTTGGCAGGTTGCGCTCCCTAAGAACTCTCAACACCATATACCTGTCTTCATTTGGATTTGTAGCTCTTGGACGACCCGAACCTGGTCTTCTGGTATATTCTAGGGTCTCTCTATACCGTTTTATGGCATCATGGGTTGTGCTTCTAGCCATATTCATAACATTTGCAGTGTAACGTACACTGCGTCCATCATCGTAAAGGGCTACAGCTCGAGCCACATCTTCAGGTCGTATCTTGTTTTAAGACAAATGTTACAACCCCACTTAAACTCAGAAAATGTAAAAATAAAGAAATAACGAATGATAACGATAATGAAGCACAAAATGGTTGAGACAAAATTGTTATAGCTGAGACTCCGAAAGCAAAATTGGAATATTTGGTTGTAATGGCTTGTTTATAAAACAAAAAACAATCAACAATGTATACACGCCACCATAACAACAGATGGCTACCATAATATTGTATGAGAAGATGATGTTTTGCAAAATACCAGCAAATATTAAAGTGTCCGGTTTTTTTTGTCCCTGAGTGTAGTATGAAAAACTTCGATATACAGTTATTATTGCTAATTAATAATTATTCAATATTTGATTTACCACATATATAATATGATAGGTCCATACATAGTGTTCCGCCTATATACTGCGACAATGTAGAAACGTTTTACAAAATATTATTGATATAGCAGTAGATTAATAACAATATTAGTACAGAGATAACGTCACAGAAAATATAATAAAACGAATAATCATGCTGCACAACTGTTACAGACGGAAAGATTGATACACAAATTATTTGAGATTATTATTATTATTATTATTATTATTATTATTATTATTATTATTATTACTACTACTACTAGAAAACTTGATAAAGTTCTTGCATTATCGTGATTGTGTTCTCCGTTTATAATAATTACATTTACATCCAATAACATCTATCAGATGTGGCAAAAACAAAATCAATCCCGTGTGGAAAAAAAAAATTACCTACAACATTTATATTACATTTTAAAGCAAGTTTTGTATTTGTACTATGGAGAGGTTAGTTAAACACTGCAAAGTTTTGAAATGATAAACATCTATGATGTTACTACACAGTTTATCACTGTAACAAGAACGAATGTCTAACGCTCGGCTTATACCGTTCGAGGATTTATCGCTCGTGACAATTTTAACCATCATGCATGTGCGCTATCTATCGGATTATGCTATGAACTACTTGGCGCTCGAGCGACAACGTCCGATGCAGACCCTTGATCGCAATGACACTTTCAAGACGTATGTTACATAATATTTTTTATACAACCATATCGTTATGTAAATAATTTTTTTTTATTAATTCCTATCTCCATTATTCTTTCTGGTTACATATGTAAACAACGCTAGTATCTCCCCGCGAGAAGTGAAATAAATCAAACGCGTAATACGAAAGTTCTGAGACACTTCTAGACCATTAAGACAACGGACAATAAACATCAAGTGAAAGACATATCACAGGCAAGCCTAGAGCTGTGATCGGTACAGATCAAACGATCTGCTACATTAAAGAAGGAGACATAACACTATATTGGAATTAGTGGTCGAAGCAAGTAAATAAGTAAATGAAAGGTAAATAAGTAATAAATAAATAAAAGATAAAGTTTCAAAACACGTTCTTTAATAATAATAATAATAATAATAATAATAATAATAATAATAATAATAATAATAATGTTTTATTTTCGCTAGCAGAGTTAAGGCCATAAGGCCTTCTCTTCCACTCAACCAGCCTTAATCAATACAATACATAAATTTAAATTACAAATATTTACTCTACAATTAAAAGGTTCTCCAGCAATATTCTTCACTACACATTTATTTAAATTTAGATAAATCTATAAGGTAAAGTAGTAACTTAATTTATGAGCTAATTTAATTCAATGAATTATAATTAATTTAATATTTGAAATAGTAGTAAAATGATGAAAATTTAATTTAATATAACCTTACTAGGACTATGTTACAGGGAGAATATATATATTTCTATTTCTATAATGAGAATATTAATGTAATTGCCATTAGAGGTTTTGTAAATCTATTTAGAGAAATTAATGATAATAATAATAAGAATAGACAGATGTTAGTTTCATTATAAGTAACAAATATTAATCAGCAATTCATCTGTTAAGTAAGAATATATGTAATTTTGACCTAAATGAAGTTATTGTCCAACAACCCCTTATATCACTCGGAAGCGAGTAGTATGTAGTAAAACAAATAATCAAATGCTAAAGCATAAAGATTTATCCTGTCACCTAACACTTACATACAAAAGAAGAGGGCAGCCATAGCCGAACGAAAAGTGACAGCAGTTCTCTCTGGCGACAATTTCGTGATACAAAGCAATATAAATTAAGTTAAAGTCTTTCTATGATCACTCATGTGAAGATGTGCACGTATCTCTGTTTTAATCACAAGGCTCTAGAAACTGATGAAAATACTTGAGAGAGAGGGAAGTGCATAGTTGTCTTGGAGGAATTCCGTGATGAAACAAGTCTGTCATGTACTTCAGGACCGAACACCGTAGCTGTTATTTCTCGCCACGAGGTGTATGTAGAGGCTTTCATTTCGCTTGTATGGTTTCCAGAAGTTATCCCGTTCCGCCACTCACAGCTCTATGAAATTAGTTCAGAAGCCTAGCAATACATTCCCCAAGAAAACAGAATAGGTAACTACGCGTAGACTGTGTGTTAACTTACATCTGAGTTGCGTACCGGTCTCTGCAAAAATTTCAACATTTTTGTGCTGTTTAAGTCCGTTCCGTTTTTATCCCGTGGGATTGCTTCATAAAAAAGGCGCACTATAGCGTCGCGGTTAAGGCATAGCGCTGCAAGGCGGAAGGTCGCCGGTTCGATTCCCGTTAGAATCTAGATTTTTCTTCATTGATATAATCCAGGGATCGGCAGAACGTCAACGTAGGTGACGTCATATGAAACGCAGCCCGCCTTACAAGACGAGGGATGCTATACCATGGATGAATATATAATAGGATGCGAAACTGCGGTCAGCACCATCTGACGGAAGGAGGTTCAAATAAGATGATCAGCGCCCGATGTCGTGGGTGGTGAACGTTAGAACTACGTGTTGGGTAGATTACCCAGAGTTCTCTCGAGACGAACAGTCGATGCTCGAGAAGACAAGATGGCAACCACAAACTTGCTAATAAATGGACATAAAGTGATACTATGTGTGTGTGTATAAGCAGTGTATGTTAAACAGTGATGTTTATGGACGTTGTAAAAATAGTGTTGTTGAATGTATTGTAAAGTAATATTGAACTATCTAAGTAGTTCTTGCAGAATTTTCCATTGCGCTGTACAATAAATACCCAAAGAATACAATCCCAATCATCTAACCTTTTGCTTTATTTTCTGTCTCTGTCTGGTTATATTTTAATCGGGTAGTGTAAAATAGATCGTCTCTTTTATCTTCCTGTTGGCTGCGGTAAGAATTTTCAATGGAAATAAAAATGTAAATGTTTTATTTTAAATTGGGTTAGTTGAGAATATAGATGAGGGTGGGAGGGAAGGAATATTTTCTGCATAGTGTAACATTTTCGTCACCAGGTGCACTGCTAAATGTTAATGTTATGTTTTATTTAACGACGCTCGCAACTGCAGAGGTTATATCAGCGTCGCCTGTTGTGCCGGAATTTTGTCCCGCAGGAGTTTTTTACATCTACTGACATGAGCCTGTCGCATTTAAGCACACTTGGGTATAGAAATGCATGGAGTAACTAGTTTTTGTTTTTCGCAACTTGATGCGTTGCTAGATGTAATAATTTCTCCTCCGTCCAACAGATGACAGCGAGACCAGTTTCTACATTAGCGCCTCTAGTGTGTGTTACGGGAAATTCAGTCAGTTTCGCATCCTATTATATATTCATCCGTGGCTATACCTTGATCAAAACTACTTCCGACTTGACAGCTTACAGAGAATTCATGAAAGCATGGAGTTTTACCTCCATACCCCCATACATCTTCATGACATGTACAGAGGAGACCTAAGCTATGTAAATTACAGTCTTTACGGAAATGTTTGTATTGCTCGTGTGACGATAGGTTTACAGCACATGATCTGTTTGTATACACAGTTTTTAATGGATGTTCCCGTTAGTTGTGAATATTATTATTAAAAACTAAACATGTCAGTTACAGCAGTATGATGACGTGAACATCATAGGCTGTGTAATGACGGCTTTCCACGTGAACAATAACAAAATTCATAATTTAAAAACTGTCGCACACCTTGTTCAGGACGGAAATTATTAATGTTCCCTTCAAACTACTACATCGAGCAAAAATTGTAAAGAGGGAGAGGAAATTTTTACCGGGACTTTCCAATTCATACCAAGCTTAGGATTAGTCCCTTAATTAACATGCATGCATACACATACATATCACAGAATCCTGTAGAAAAGCATATTCTATTATCCATGTGCTAAAAAGGATAAATGTTCATCTTCCTTCTTGCTTAAAAAAGTCCCTTGTGCAGACGCTTGTATTTCCCTATTTTGACTATGCTGACATTTTACTGACTGACCTTTCCAGCGACAACAAAACGAAACTTCAACGTGCTCATAATTTGTGTGTACGTTTTGTAAGCAATGTTCGTAAATATGATCATATTACCCCATCCCTGGAAGCAATAGGTAGGCTTAAACTAGATAAGAAAAGAAATTTACATTCACTTCTCCTTCTCTTCGAAATCTTGAACTCTTCTATTCCTTCGTACCTGTCGTCTCGCTTCACTTACCTTTCTTCCCACCACAATCTGAACACACGCTCTCGCCATGAAACAATACTAACAATACCATCCCATCGCACCTCCTCATACTCATCCTCTTTCACAATAGCCCTGCCAAGACTCTGGAATTCGTTACCTGCTAGCATCAGGGACTGTCGAAATAAAATTAAATTCAAACGCAAACTTACTAGGCACTTGGTCAGTAATTGAGACTCGTTCAGACATGGTTTCTTGTAAATAGTTCTCTTAATCTATCGCAAAATATTTCAATATCCGGTAATTTCATCACTATAGAATTTTGTTATTCTAGGTTTAATTTGTAATTCAGTAAATACAAAAATATTCTTTGTTCTTAACTTCTATGATAAATTGTCTAGCTTTCATTAATCAGGTAATCTTGTCGTACTTTAATTTTTATTGTAATTGTAAATTTAATATTAATTGTAATTTTATTGTTCATATTATAGTTTTAATCCCCTGGTAGAGGGGCAGAGAAGGCCTGACGGCCTTATCTCTACCAGGTTAAATAAATAAATACTACTAAGTAGTAAATATATATATATATATATATATATATACATACAGTCGACCTGGTTGGCAAGTTGGTATAGCGCTGGCCTTCTATGCCCAAGGTTGCGGGTTCGATCCCGGGCCAGGTCGATGGCATTTAAGTGTGCTTAAATGCGACATCCTCATGTCAGTAGATTTACTGGCATGCAAAAGAACTCCTGCGGGACAAAATTCCGGCACATCCGGCGACGCTGATATAACCTCTGCAGTTGCGAGCGTCGTTAAATAAAACATAACATATATACACACATATAAAGACATAGATATAGGCCTGTACTCTACATACATAAACATAGAATATTGGAATGGATGGTGAATTTTTTAAGATATGAAAGCTACCTCGAGTACTTTACCAGAACTGATGTTTTCGGATATTCTCTGTTTTTGTTGAATTGGTGACCGTTCTGTCATTAGCTGGACGTTACTTGTTCGCTGTCTACGTTTGCATGTTTGAGAGTGTTTTGTTTTGTTATTTGATGAGTGATGGCGCTCTCTTGTTTATTTTAAGGATTAATGGTGATAATATTGATCAAATCAACTTAAAAGAGAAGCTGACTCACTTCAAAGGCCTATATTAAACTTTGACGGGTTTGATAATTGGCGCGTGAACTAGATTGCCACATTTCCTTTGTTAGGTACTTTAAATTCAGAACGCACTTGACTTCCGCACGTTAATTATCGTGACTCAATTTACGATTATCGATAACATTGAAATGCGTTTCCTACCTCATTCAAATGAGGTCATTATCTCTTTCATCGCATGTGTTTGAATTTTTTTGTTAAGAATTGATAATGTATTTGATTATTAACAAGACATCATCATCATCATCATCATCATCATCATCACTTATCAAATTCTCCTTTGTGACGAAAGTGATATCGTGTTCGGAGACAAAATTAACATACCTAGATTTCATTCCTGACCGTTGAGGAAGACGTCATTTTCTTTGATAGTGGGTAATTGCGCCTTGGTATGTCTTGTGTTTGTCTGGTGCTGTTTTAATTGCATAATCATAACCGCATAACTGGGCAGTCAGGTTGCTTCTGGAGGTGTCTGAAAGTACGATTATTTTCTTTGCTTGAGAAAGAACCATCGGTATACAAGCAAAACACATTGAGCATTTATTTTATTTTAGTAGGTTATTTTACGAAGCTTTATCAACACCTTAGGTTATTTAGCGTCTGAACAGCCGTGGGACTGAAGCCGGATGGTCCATGGCGAGTCCTCGGCATCAACCCCTTTGATTCGATTACCTGTTGGGGTTTTCCGAGGTTTTCCCCAATCAAAAGGCAAATGCCGGGTAATATTTTGGCGAATCCTCGGACCTCACTTCATCTCACTACATCTCGCCAAAATATTGTAGAAAATTACTAAATTGTAAAACTGTAAAAATTGTAATTGTAATATTGTAAAATTTTGACTTGTTCCATATCTTAAAGCTTCATTGCTCATGTAAGATCTATGGAATAAAATAAATGAATGAATGAACGAACGATATGAAGGTGATAATGCCGGTGAAATGAGTCTGGAGTCCAGCACCGAAAGCTACCCACCATTTGCTCATATTGGGTTGAGGGAAAACCCCGGATAAAAACTTCAACCAGGTAACTTGCCCCGACCGGGAATCGAATCCAGACCACCTGATTTCACGGCCAGACGCGCTAGTCGTTACTCCACAGGTGTGGACCACATTGAGTAAAAAATATTACTTCTTAGAAAAAGACGTTTTTCTTCAGACAAAACTGAATCCACAAAATATTATTTTTTAGTAAGTTTATTGCTTTCTGGCCATAAGTTAGCTATATGCAATATTATCCGCAAAGTATTTTTAAAATATATAAAATATAAAATAGACTAATACACCGTGTCCCTCTCAGAGGGTTTTATAACATAACTTTTTGTACAATTTGATGTAAAAACTCTCCGAGGTTCGGAGAATGGTCAATGCAACTCGATGTGTGCGCCTCGAGCTACCCTGAAGACATCCAAAAGGTACTCAACCTTCTGCCAAGTGTTCCATAATATTTGTGGAGTGATTAGCGCACCTGCATTTATAATGCGTTGTCTCAGTTTTTCCAAAGTGTCAACTGTACCACGTTGATACACAACATTCGTCATAAAGCCCCAGAAAGAGGTCAATGGTCGTCAAGTCGGGTGACCTAGGTGGCCAGGCAAGGGTTCTTCTTGTTACTGAAAACCCGATCCTAGGGGAGTTGATCAACAACGAAAGTTCTGCAACATGTCCAGATATACATTCCCTTTGATTGCCGCCTCGTTGAAGGAGTATGATCCAATGACAGAATGTTCTACTGCAACCGTGTCGAAAATGTGACTCAGGAGCACATTGTGACTCGCAATGATAGCTGTGCATTTCTCTTACTTCCTGCCTTCCCCAACCCCCACTTTCTCACTCACTTGAATCAAACTTCGTTCTATTTGTATTTGTCTCTGACCTGCGAGTGGCGTATCGTCTAATGTCTCTCTCGAAACCATGTACCTCTACAAAAACGAAATTTTCAAGGAGGATGAGAGGACACATTTTTTGCTGTCAATATGATGAGAATATTAAATGTATGATTTGTTCACAAGTATTACGAGGAAACGGTTGTATAACATAAAACGGCATTATACTACATGTTACTGATGAAACATTAAAAGGTTAAGTGTTATTATTATTATTATTATTATTATTATTATTATTATTATTATATTATTATTATTATTATTATTATTATTATTATTATTATTATTATTATTATTATCATCTCTGTACGTCGATCCTTTTTCAGCACATGTACGAATAATACCGTTAGATCTTCAATTTAAACTCACAGATTTACAATGTGACGTTAAATGAAAGCTAGATGTAAGGACTTGACAAATGTTGAACTTTTCAAATATTTGCCAAAAAATAAATATCCGAAGCTTCGTTTTTTCGTTTGCTCTGTTGAAGCCATGTTCGCTACAACTTACGTTTGTGAAAATAGTAAAAGCCAAATTTAGATCACGACTGACAGACAAATACCTTCGTGATCAACTACGACTGGCAGTAAGTGACATAATTCCTGATTTTGAAACTTTGTCGCAGAGACATTCTGAAGACAGTTAATTTTAGGTTGTGATATTGTTCATTTATTGTTCATTTCTTTCTTCGTTACACGTAGGCCTACTAAACATTAGTTTGTAGCCTTGTACTGTATACAATTATGTTAAAGTGCTAGACGTAAGGAAAATGAAAATTCGTTAATAAGTCAGACAGATGCTTCACTTCCCCTTCGGGTGTCCGCCTCCCTCCACAGGTGCTATGCACGTTGCAGGTTACACAGTGGCTCGGTGCACGATGACATTTTCGCCACGGCTGTTGTACTGAATGGCGCCAGGCTTGTTTCCACGATAATCATTAGTGCGCATGCGCATGAACATGCAACTGTTTTTAAACCATTGGTGCATAAACTTGGACAGTTTCTGCATCTTGTCAGATGTAAATCAAAACAATACCTAACTTTTGATTTTAAATGGTGGGTATTTATTTCTCGATTTCTCTTATTTCTAAGCGGACACGGTGTATATAAAAAAATTGGAAAGAGCACCCACTTCGAAAGGATAGCGAAAGAATACCAGAAATGATATAAAACTATCAATCTAGGACGTTCCAGAAAATGTGAAGTTGAAGACAATGTGAAGACGAATGAGGATTTAATGTCCAAAACCAGGGAGTGATGATGATGATGATTGATGATGATGAATGATGATGAATGATGATGATGGATGATGATGATGAATGGTGATGATGATGATGAATGATGATGATGGATGATGATGAATGATGATGATGAATGGTGATGATGATGATTGATGATGATGAATGATGATGATGAATGATGATGATGGATGATGATGATGATTGATGATGATGATGGATGATGATGAATGGTGATGATGATGATGAATGATGATGGATGATGATGATGAATGATGATGGTGATGATGATGATGAATGATGATGGTGATGATGATGGATGATGATGAATGATGATGATGGATGATGATGATGATGAATGGTGATGATGGTTGATGATGATGAATAATGATGAATGGTGATGATGATGGATGATGATGAATAATGATGATGGTGATGATGAATGATGATGGATGATGATGGTGATGATGATGAATGATGATGATGGATGATGATGAATGATGATGGATGATGATGGTGATGATGAATTATGATGATGATGAATGATGATGAATGGTGATGATGAATTATGATGATGATGGTTGATGATGATGATGATGATGAATAATGATGAATGGTGATGATGATGGATGATGATGATGAATGATAGTTGATGATGATGAATAATGATGATGGTGATGATGAATGATGATGATGAATGATGATGGTTGATGATGATGAATGATGAATGGTGATGATGAATAATGATGATGAATGATGATGATGATGATGATGATGGATGATGATGATGATGATGGATGATGATGATGAATGATGATGATGATGATGGATGATGATGGTGATGATGAATTATGATGATGATGATGATGAATGATGATGAATGGTGATGATGAATTATTATGATGATGGTTGATGATGATGATGATGATGATGATGATTGGCCTGGGTCGGATTTGAGCGTACAAAACTTGCTCCAGAAGCAAGTACGGTGGCCATTCTACATTATTTAAATAATTATGTACATTAAATGAAATGTCTGTCTACCAGTTCCCTCAAATTTTACACAATCTGCTGATATATTATAATCAAATCCCGCCGTGTTTATGTGAGGCCACACCCTGACGATCTACAGCTGGGCCGTGTTGATGAAGAACTTGTGTATATTCCTGTACGCACGATGTAAATGCAGTTTCTAGTGTAGGATTAGTGTTATTGCAAATACACGAAATGGAAACAGAGAGAATAACAAGCGTGACCAAGAAATGAACATTCATAACCCGATGTTTACGTATGCAGGCAGTATGCACGTTGCCATGGAATTATAAGCTCATTTTTCATTCTGCCTGTCGTATGCTTTGACAAGAAACATGAGACAGGACCGAAATTCTGTTTGTTCTGCTTATAAAATTACAGAATAGTATAGACAGGGCTTTCGATCTTCTGGATGCGCCGCAGAATCCTGTTTTCAATACTAAAAATCAATATCTGTATATCAGTGATCCTCGACATTCTGGTGCTTACTGAGTTTGTCTCTGAACTCAAATATCGTTGATTTAAATGCGGCCAAGGGTGATGATTTTCAGACATAAAATATTATAAAATTCCGTTTCCTTCCATGTGAAAGTAAAGCCGTTGACCTATGCAAAACATAGGCTATATATTTGCATCTAAACATTTTGTCGTCTTTGAATATAGATGGAGTAAAGGAATATAACGACTGCGATTTTGTAAGGCGCCTGAGTCAGACGAATGGAAGAAACCATTAGGAACAACATAAAATTCGAAGAACAAACAATAATAAAAAACAACATAGACATAGTGAATGAAATAAAAGACAAGCATATCCCACACAGTACAACATTAGCAACTTTCGAAATAACTAACCTATACACAAACATACCCATAAATGATACACTACAGATACTAGAACAAATGCTCAAAAACAACAACACAACACAAAAACACATTAAATAAATCATCCACACCACAGACATCATCACAAAACAAAACTACTTCACATACAATAACAAATATTACACACTAACCGAAGGCCTACCCATGGGATCACCCATATCCAGCATACTGGCTGAAATATTCTTACACCACTTAGAACAGACATAGAAAACAACAAACACGCAGACAACATCATATATTGGCACAGATACGTAGATGACATACTAATACTATACAAAGGAAACAAAAGACAGATCCAAAACCTGCATCAACACATAAACAAAATACACCCAAATCTACACTACAATTTAGAGATTGGAAACAACAAATCAATAAATTTTCTAGACATCACAATAACAAAAGTCTACAACAAACACACATTCAAAGTATACAGAAAACCCACAACAACAACAACAACAACACATATACACAACACATCCTACCACCCCACACAACACAAACAAGCTGCATTCCGAACAATGGTATACAGACTACTCAACATACCAATGAACCAACAGGATTACAACGAAGAACTAAACACAGTCAAATACATAGCACAAGAAAACGGATACAACCCCAACATAATAGACAACATAATACATAAGACAAAACATAATCACAAAAAACAGAAGAATACAACACAAACACAAGAACACAAAAAATACATCACACTAACATACGAAAACAAAAACACAAACAAAATTGCAACCTCATTCAAGAAATTAAATTACAACATCGCATACAAAACAAATAACACTCTACAGAAACATCTCAACACACAAACAACACAAACAAACAAATACAACCAGACAGGAGTATACAAACGCAAATGTAAGACTTGCAACAACTTCTACATAGGACAGACAGGCAGATCATTTCAAACACGTTATAAAGAACACATCACAGCCATAACAAAATTACAAAACACCTCCACATATGCAGAACACATCACAAATGCTAACCATGCCTACAGAGACATCAACACAGACTTGGAAATACTACACATCCAACCAAAAAGCCAGAAACTAAACACACTAGAACAATATGAAATATACAGACACACAAAAACACATCCCAATGAAATTCTCAACGCACAACTCAATTTCAAAACACACACTCTTTCACTCTACATTAAACCACACGAACACACCCTCACAGGAAACAAAACAAGAGCGCCAAGACCAACAACTACCAGTTCTGAGGATGACCCATAATAGGTCGAAACATGTAAACCAGGTACGATAGAATTTAACACAAGAAGGTCATATAATACATAGATTCTGTTGGGTTTGCATTTCTCTGAATTTTTTTACAATTCCTGTATTTAATCAGTTTTGTCTTTCTAAATTATTTTGTAGTGCTTTTATTCTGGATATTTATGATCACTCTCATTGAGGGCAGATTATTTTACTTAAAAATACCCCCCCCCCAGGGTCTACTGGGAGAAAAATGTTTCACAGTAAAGAAGGCTGCAGAATTTCAAAGATTAGCCTAGAGAGGCGCAGGTTAATAAAATTTGGGAACCATTGGTGTAAACTAAAGTCGCTGGAGAAAGTGTGTCAATGTAGTTTGAATAATTAGTGCCTCACCCTCTTGTTGTTACAGTTTATTTCGCTGTTTGTGGAATTTACATATACTTGGTGAACGTTACCTTTCATTATACAAGTATGACTCTGTTATTGAGCTGTATTGTCACATCCGGAATCCAGCATAATAGTAACAAAGATCAGCTTCCGGTACAGATACGTGTATGTATAGAGTGCCTCAGTGTAATACAGTTTTTTGCATGTCCTGTTTCTAACATAAAACATACATACATACATGAACCGATATTCACAAAAAATGAAAGCAACCGCGGGTCGATGTTGATGTTATTGTCCTACATAATGCAGGTACACGGCGGGCGAGGTCCAGCTCCACTTTAATATTCCATAATATAAAGCTCACAATCCGATCTGTACCCGGTGTCAACGTTATAAACTGCTAGACTTACAGGTCTACAGGCAGTACATAGCGCTCTACTGAACAAAATATCTAGTGAAATTTAATTATATCTTATAATTATCCCAATTATCACAGTAAATAATGCCACTTTTCCGTACCATTCCGTCGTCAGAAACCTCGGCATTTTCTTGGACGAAAATTTAAATTGGGAAAGCCAAATAAAGGAAATATCCAAGAGAGTGTGCTATACCATGCATTCTCTTAACCCGTTCAGAAACTTCCTCCCGCCAGAAAACAGACTTTAGTGTAAACCCTCGTACTACCACTGTTTGACTATTGCGACGTAATACTTACAGACTTGACAACTGACCTTTCGAACAAGCTGCAGCGTGTGCACAATATGTGTGTCAGATTCATCAGCAATGGTCACAACTTTGACCACATTACACCCTCGTTCAAATATTTATCCTGGCTGCAACTTAGTAACCGTAGAACACTTCATTCGCTGTCTCTTCTGTTTCGAGTTCTCCACACTTCTACTCCAAATTATCTTCCCGGTTTAACTACTTATCCCGCAATCACAATCTAAACACCAGGTCACAGGAGAGCCAAATCCTAGCAATTCCTGCCCACAGAACATCCCACTATTCATCCTCTTTTACTGTCTCAGTTCCCCATGAATGGAATTCTCTACCTCAGAAGATTAGGGGCTGCCAGACAATAACCACTTTCAAGAAAAGGCTAAACGATTTCTTACGGGCGCAGTGAAATTGAAGTTATAATTGTGATCGAGTTTAATAATTTAATTTAATTTAGGTATGACTATCATTACTATATTATTTGTTATTATTATTATTATTACATAGTTATTTTATTGGTGTTGTGAAGATGAAAATAATTTGTCATTGTATTATATTAATTATGTATTATATTGTATTGTATTGTATTGTAGTATTGTATTGTATTAATTATGTTATATTCATAGCAATAATGTAGTAATTTTCTATAATACTGGTTGAGTGGAAGAGAAGGCCGAATGGCCTTAACTCTGCCAGTTAAAATAAACCATTATTATTATTATTATTATTATTATTATTATTATTATTATTATGTTATTTTTAATTTCTAAAATACCATGTTTTTAAGATTGGTGGTAGTTTAATATTATTTGCTTACATTTCGACTGAACGTAAATGTTATTGCCAATGACCTTGTGCCCAACACATACCGATACACAACAGAGTAACAAATGACTGCGTCAACGTACATACTGGGCAAGTAGCCTAAATAATGACTATCTGTTCTCTTTTCCAACAATATTAGACTCTCAAAATATTTTTTTTCTGGAAAAACCATGAGCGTTACATGAAAATAGCATTTGACTTTTTCTTCAGTTATTTATGCTCTATCACCAATTTATTTTGGATGTTTATGTCGTTTACACCCTATATAATGAGTGAATACGTACAACATTATATGAGCATAAAATAACAGTAATAATTATAGACATACAAAATTGCATCATCATTCAATAAACTAAAATACAACATTTATTTATTTTATTGCTACTAAGTTTGAAATGAATACAAGTTAATAAATACAATGAAAGATAAACTAGCCCACTGCTGAATGAGTAAGACTCGTGCTCAGGAGGGGATTCCAATACAGACAAAAATAAAATTAAAATATTGAGAGTGAATATAGATTAAATAGTGTTTAATATGTTTAAACCCAAATTATAAATCCAATACAATTTCTTTTTATTTTTTTTATTAATTTGGAGAGGATTCGTGGTTAAAATAATATTGGAATAAAATTTGTTTAATAACCTGGTACCTTGACTCATGCTATGATAAAAAGCTGCATTGGTTTTACATTTTGCTCCACACAAACGCAGAGAATTCATATTTTTAGTTCTATATTTATGTATATACCTTTCAAAGTTATTAAAATATCTATGAAAATATTTCAATAAAATAAAATAATACATTTGTTTAATGGTGAAAACTTTGAAGTGTTTAAACAACAATTCAGTTTGGTAATCTTTCTGCTTTTTTAAGCAAATTTTTGCACACAGAAAGCAAAACACACTACAAAAACATCCTAACACACAGACAAGACACACAAATAAATACAACTTAACAGGAGTTTACAAACTGTCATGCAACAGCTGCAATGACTTCTACATTGGACAGACTGGAAGATCATTTCAAACACGCTACAAGGAACATATCACAGCCATAACCAAACTACACAACAATTCAACCTACGCAGAACACATCACAAACTCCAACCACAACTACAGCAACATAGACACTGACATGAAAATACTACACAACCAGCCAAAAAAAAACAGAAACTTGACACCCTAGAATAATCTGGAATTTATAAACATACAAAAACACACCCCTAGCACATCCTGAACACTCAACTCAATTTCAAAACACACACCTTTTTCGACACAATCATAAAGACACCCCACCACAACTAGGCTTTGGACAATGACGAACAAGGCTTCGAAACTAGCTAAGCAAGGTAAATCCTAAACATGAACAGTAAAGATGTTGGAAATTTAATTAGTAATAACTAGACAGTGTATGCGGGATGACTTAAGGAAAAGTGAAGTTTTTTCGTGTTAGAGTATAAGGCACGTGCCGCGCCGTCCGTCTTTTGTGTACCTGGCGAGTACAGCAGCGTACATAACGAAGGAACAGTTGTGTTATCCTGCTCAAGTATTTAGTACGAGTTGAATAGTGTAGTGCTGATCCATTCATAATGACAAAACGTTAAATTCGCTCAGAGATACGAAATGCAATTAAGAAGTATGAGAGTGACATTTTATGTATTAACGAAGACAATATCGTGTGTAATGTATGTAAAATTGAAATAAAAACCAGAACAACCCAGACTGTAGAGAAACATTGCAACAGTACATCGCACAGGAAATGCGTTGAAATGAAATCTGAGGAATCATCATCATCATCATCATCATCATCATCATCATCATCATCATTTAGTTGTGCGGGTCTAACGACACGTGCAACATGATGCTCAGTACAAATATTCCTCTAAAGAAATTGAGTGATCCCCATTTTAGAGGTTTTCTTCAGAAGTTTTCTCGATACAAAAACTGTTTACGCGATAGGCGAAGACGATTCAGCTTCGACAACTTACGAGAGTATATCGTCGTTTACTGCAACGCAGGTAATTGCATAAATGATGACGAGGACTGAATCTTGCAAGGTATGTGCTACAGTACGTCATTTTTCTTTTCCTTCTGACTGCACGGAGATACAGTAGCATGTTGACGTCGTCTGTTTACGTTTAAAACCTGTTGAGCCAATGGTCTGAATGAAAAAAATGTAACATATAGTAAATGTGCACCTACATTCAACGATAAGTCATCCCGCATCCACTGTCTAGTTATAACTATTTAGTTTATTTATTTTATTGGGTTATTTTACGACGCTGTATCAACATCTAGGTTATTTAGCGTCTGATAATGCCAGTGGAATGAGTCCGGGGTCCAGCACCGAAAGTTACCCAGCATTTGCTCTAGGGAGTCGTGTAGGACTATTTTAAAAAAACTACAAATAGTGCCCATGGCTTGTCAGTATATCTTTTCATTAATAGTTTTCCTCGTATGTAATCGTGAAAACTTTGTAATTAATTCAACAGTTCACAGCATAAATACACGTCAAAAAATGACTTTCATACTCCATCGGCAAGTCTATCGTGCTATCAAAAAGGAGTGCGTTATATGGCAGTAAAAATTTTTAATAGCTTCCCTATCGATATAAAAAATGAAACTCAAAACATAAGATTATTTAGGGCCAAATTAAAGAAGTACCTAATTTCTCACGCCTTCTATTCTGTAGGTGACTTCATGACATTCAATAACACTTCATGAAATTGATACTAAAACTTTGTGTTGTACTAGTAGACTATATTGTAAATCTCGTCTGTATATATTTCATCTAGACTGTGACTATAAATTAAGATTTTATAATAGTATTAAGTTTTTTGACATGTTCCATATTCTAGCTGTAAGCATGTATGAATACCATGGAATGTTAATAAATAAAATACAATTGGGTTGAGGGAAAACCCGGAAAAAACCTCAACCAGGTAACCTGCCCCGACCGGGATTCGAACCCGGGCCACCTGGTTTCGCGGCCAGACGCGCTGACCGTTACTCCACACGTGTGGACAACTATTTAGTTTATTTGGATATTATTAATATTGATGTGTTAACGAATAGCCTTTAGCTAGTAATAATACATTAATAGGGGGCGGATTTTAGCATATTTGAAAATGATATCAGTGCGTGTGTGTGTGTGTGTGTGTGTGTGTGTGTGTGTGTGTGTACTTCATAGCTATTGAAACATTCTTTATGTTCAACATTGTTTCTGGTTATGTTTTTAAATACAACGTAAATGTAGGCCTATGTTAATAAGGTTATTAAGGCGTGTTTTGTTTCATTTGTGAATCATCTCGCGCGCTCCTCCGATCTTTTCACGACCCACACTTTGGGAACCACTGACCTAGAGGCTAATGCCACATACGACACCGTATGCAGTGTTGCCAACAGTTGTTCGTGTAATCCCGCCAGATAGCTTTCGAAAACCCGCGATTTTCTAACATATATCTCTAGATTTTAATGTATACTTATTATTCAATAATAATAATAATAATAATAATAATAATAATAATAATAATAATAATAATGGTCAAGGTAGAGCATCCGCCCGCCAATGTAAGGAATATTGCATACTTTTTTCATTGCCAATGTGGCGCTATAAAGCAATTTTGAACACTTTTATCACAGACACAACATATTTAAATTCTTATTGCACTATATACGTTACCGTTAAAACCCAAAATCCAACAAAATCAGTTTAACAAACAAAAACCTAAACAAACCAAACCTAACCTGACATTGACTCTAGGTTATACGAAAACTCACTTTCTATTTATCTTTATTTGCTTAAATAGTTTTTACTAATAATATCAATTAGTTGGTTTTTATTTTCAGTCAATCACTTATCAGGTGTTATTATTCACAAACGTCTGAACTCTCACAATGACATTTAAATAAATTTATGCTCGACCATGCCGAAATGTAGTAATTATACACCTGGTAGCAGACCTTTAATGCATGTTATTAAAGTACACCTACTCATTAAAGTATAGGTATTCAGCCAATGACAACTCAGCTTACAGGTGTTCAGCCAATGACAAGTCAGCTTTGTACCGTTATAAAACCGCAAGTATCGATTATTCTCGGATATGTAATCGAAAGAGAATTAGCGAAAAGTCACGGAGGCTGGAAATCCAATACTGTCGCAGAAGGTTATGTTCTGTTACTATAATAATTACCGTTAATTGTAAATAATATTCAAATAAATTCAATTTGTCATCTCGTTTTTCAATGTCGAATTCAATAATCAAGGTTATATCAAATTTAACGGGATTACATCAAGGTCAATGACATTATTGTTCCTCGGAAAAAAATCAATACTTTCGCGTCTGCGCACATCTCACAATTCACGACCTAGAACAAGGTCACTTCCGATCTTGTCAGATACAAATAAAATGTATACATCTGAATAATTTCAGGTTAGAAATATGGTCGAGCATAAAAAGTCGTATGAAACTCGCCTATATTGGTAATTAAGACGCTCGTATGAAAATTATGAAAGTCGCTTGCGCTCGTTTCATAAATATCCATACTTGCGTCTTAATTACTATCATTATAGGCTCGTTGCATAATGTACTATTAGTTTTCACTAGTTGAAACTGGTTTTGACGATTTCGGGTTTTAACGCTAACATATATAATATGGAATTATCACTACATTGACACATCCATTATTTCACAAAACACACGCTGAACGAATTAAATGTAATTATGAAGGCCACTTTTAATGCTAATATGAATTTCATTTCAGAATCTTTAAAGATTAAAAACCGCTAGCATTCCCGCTAAGCTGGATAATATAATTTTACCCGCGAGACGGTTATCCAATAAAAGCTAGATTTAGCGGGAAAACCGCTGAATTGGCAACACTGACCGTACTTCCTATCTGCTATGGCAGGTCTGTGATCCACTTCCCAGAAAGCCGAGCGTACTCTATAAAGTTTGCAGGTTCGATAAAAGGATAGTCTGGAGACAGAGTTCATCGCGAAAGCACTTTAGCTAGAGAGCAAACAGGTTTATCTGCAGTTAGTTTCTGCCTGCACCGTTACGTTCCGCCGTCATCCCAGCAGATAAGGGCAGGCAACTTGATTATGGAAATTATGATATAGGCTGGCGCCTCCCGATCATTCTCGAAGGGCCTGCGATATCCTTCCCTATAGGTCTGTATAATATCATTTCAGACTTACACATAGCTTGTGTCGAGCGGTTGAATACCTTAAGGCAGTGGTCGTCAGCACACGCTGAAATGGGTAACGGGTAAGCAGTGCATCGAAATATGCACCTTTGTGCAGTAGACAGAGGCTAGCAGCCACTTATGCACGATAGGACAATATCTTATCCGCGGGTAAGAGACGTTAGCACGAAGGTGCACTTTGCTGAGGACTCTGCCCTAAGAATTGGTTATATCTAATTCTGTTTTCTCCTACCTTACTGTCAGGATCTACACTTTCTTTTCTTGATCATCACACTAGACGGACACACGTGGCGTGATTTCCGTGCCAAGAAGAGAACATGACTTCGATCTGGGAACACAATTATCACGCTAGAAACTACAAAATTGAAGTCCTAACCGAGATTCGAACCTATAATCTAGAGACCGGCAAATGAGACAAGACTTACGCCCGTACCTGCTTGCCGTCAGGCTTGGGCTCCGTTGACGCTACAAAGCAAGTTAACTTTTAGCCTGAACCCATTGAGCCCGGGTTTTATAGGTTCAGTCAAGGCGGGACCCAAGAAAGCCTGCCTGTTTGCTCGTATTATAAGGTAGAGTGACGTGCATTCACGGAAGCCAGTCTTCAACAAAAATTTTATTTTATGGTCCAACACGGCAGAAAATTCTTGATTAAAGAAATTAGTTTTTTATTGCGCTACAGAATTCATAAAGTAATAAGACAATAAGACAAGAGAGAAGAGAAGGGAATATGTTGAAAAGATATTGGTAACAATTATATGAATATCAACAACTATTATAGAAAAATATTTCATTTAAACTTTTCCCTTATCAACGATTAAAAGCCTCATGAATACCTGTAAAATGTATAAAAGTTTTTCGTTCTTCAGAATTTCGATTTGCTATTTAACTCTGAGGGACCGATTTCATTTTATTTATGAAGCTGAAAGTTTCAATGGTTTGCATTAAATTTATATTACTATGACGAAAAGGAAAGTGCAAGTAATTTATAATAACTGTTGGCATTTAATGTATATTATGTTGACGATAAATAGTTTTCTTTGGTACGTTTCAGAAGACAACAAATTAAGTTTTCAGTAGTTTATCTATATCTGTAGGCTTCTTGTCAGGTTTGAATGACTTGGTTCATATTTATCATGCCTCTGAAAGCAGCACAGTCTGGCGCAGGTCGGCGGAACCCAGCAGTCCTTTCAGGTCACTCTTAGGACTGTTTGGGAGTCACGTGCAACCACACTGCCTGCCTGCTTGTGAGGGAAGGTTGCAGGCGG
Source organism: Periplaneta americana (assembly GCF_040183065.1). Classification (NCBI taxonomy): domain Eukaryota; kingdom Metazoa; phylum Arthropoda; class Insecta; order Blattodea; family Blattidae; genus Periplaneta; species Periplaneta americana. Next base: position 182,585,540 of record NC_091121.1, on the reverse strand, counting down.
GCGAACGATACGAAGCGTAAGCCCGCTCACGGACGTAAACAGTCATGGGCAAGCGTGATCGACAGTTTGCCTGTCTCTGTTATAATCACAATGTTCATGCAAAGTGCGTACGTGAAACATTAAAACTGTACGCTTTAGCCATTATATATAGTCCGGGTCAGCTTACTTCATACCCTAAGGGTGAAATCTAACCATCTATACATTTCACTAACACAGTCAGCAATAACACGCAGTCTAACGTCAACACAACCACCCCTGTAGAGAAACTGAACTGCCGAACATACGGGATACAGTTTGCAGCTTTTTGCATTGCCTTCGTGCCGGTCGCTTTCCACCCGATCGAAAGCACATCCTCTATGTGTGTATGTCTATAGAATTGTTATAATTATGGATCGGATTTTTATGTAATATCAAGGTGTGAAATATGTACATATTTATATAAGAAAAATAAGCTGAATATGTACCAAAATATGTAAAATCATGAAAATATTTAATATCAATATCTGGCACGTATAGGATAAGTAAGACTCTCCAGTTGTGATTTCATAGATCATCCGACTTTTTTACCTCACACTTGACACATAACTATTTTTCCATCTGTACTGAAAGCTTCGTCCATCGCAATCCATGGTTTTATTTTTGTCGTTAGGGTTGAAGATACAGGGATCATTTTAGTTAGTTAAAAACAGTAGATAAACTCACCTACACTTTATACTGTAAGTACTAAAACTAGAGAACTGAGTGAAATGAATGACACAACAGTACTGCAAGCAGTGTTTCGCTTTACTGGATTAGGATAAAATAAGAGGAGATGTGGAACACATGCATTTTAGCTGCTCCCTGTAAGAAACAAAGTAACCTACTAAAACCTCAAACTATAAACATTTACAAACTGCTGTTTGAAAAGTTTCATTCATGTCTCAATCAGAAGGGTAGGATTATTCCGGCCGAGAACCATACTTTCTAATTGCTCGGAAAATCACATTTTCGTATAGGTCTACTAAATTTAAAAATAAAGAGGTCAAGCAATAACCTGAAAAGCTATTTATTTTAATCGTTCAACATATTTCCAGTTTGTTCCTTTACTTCAGCTTCTTTTCAAAAGTCGACTACTTTATTGCGGCTCATACCAGACTTGACACGGGTTTTCCCTGGAAGGATTAGGCAGAGGGTCGGTAAGGTTGCGAATTGCATGGGAGCGGCTTCTTAAGACGTTTGCAGAACAATTATAGTTCGAGACAAACCATGTCGTCCTCGTCCCACTCACCGCATGAAGGCAACGCTACTTTCTGAGTGATTTTTACAATACAAGGTAGTTGTATGAGAAAGGTTGCCTTTTGTCACTCATATTTACAGTGAGTGGTATAGGATGAGTGCCTCTATTACTTCCTGGAACTAAGAATGTTATGTTTCGTCCAGAAATATATCCTTTCTTGGGTAGGTAAAAAGGCTTTTTAAATCTGTGTATTTAAAATTGTAAACTTCCCCAGCAGAAGTTTTTTTTTTCTTTTAGAGAAGTAAAAATGAATAAAACCCCTAAACATGTAGGTTTATGTAATACCAAGCCATATTATGTAATGTGGGGTAAATATGTAAAATTATGTAGTATCAAATTTTAATATATTAATTGTAATTACGAGATTCGCAAAGATTTGTTATTTATATACGGTTAGGTGGAAAGGAATATAAAATATGTAATTACATAAAAATCCGGTCCCTAGTTACAGTAGCGTGCAAATTAATCCGAACACGACATATTTTTACATTTTCTGTCATTGTTGGCCTCACAGATGCTCATACCGCTTTAATTGAAATCTGTAGTACGTGTAATTCCATTGTTGAAGGTCTGTCATTATTTTTTTTATAATATGTGACATTTTGCCTGTCGTTTTGTACTTGTAAGCATTTCAGTTGTGTTGAAGACTTAATACTGCAATCCTGTGTACATTCTGTCGTCTTCACAAATGGATACAACTCCACGAAAACGGTCTAAAATTATAACATTAGCAGAGCATTCTTCTATGACACAGAGGCAAATTGCTGCTGAATGTCACATCGGTTTGGCTACTGTTAATTCGATCATAAAACGATACAGGGAGACTGGATCCATCACACCCCAGAAAAAAGGAAACTGTGACCGGAAAAAGAAGACTTCACCTGCAGATGATCGTTTAATTGTCAGGAAAAGTAAATTAAATCCTAGACTAACTGCTCTCGACTTAACCCGCGAGTTAATGGCAACCACTGGGGCGAATATTCACGTCACAACAGTGCGACGTAGGCTTTTGGAAGCTGGACGAAGGGCTCGTAAGCCTATTAAGAAGCAACTGCTAACCCCTGTTATGTGCAAAAAACGCTTAATGTGGACAAAATTACATCAACACTGGACAGTGAATGACTGGAAGAATGTACTTTTTTCCGATGAGTCTCATTTCGAGGTCCACGGCCACCGTGTTTCTTACGTACGGAAAGGATCCGAAAAAGTAACAGCAGCTCATCTCCAACAAGCACCCAAATTAATGTTTTGGGGTTGTTTTACACATGAAGGGCCTGGAGCATTAATATCTATCAAGGGAATGATGAATTCTGACAAATATATTCACTTATTGGAAACCAGAATCGTACCCCAGCTGCAAAAATCATTTCCGGATGGCAGAGGTGTGTTCCAACAAGACCTGGCACCATGCCATACGTCTCGAAAACTACAGAATTCTTGAACAAGAAGAATATTCAGGTACTCCCCTGGCCAGGCAACTCACTCGACATCAATCCCGTTGAGAACCTGTGGTCAATTTGCAAAAGAAGAATGCAAAAAATGGATTGTTCTACAAAGGAGAAGATGATTTCTGCCCTCATTGGTGTATGGTTTCGCGATGAAGAAATGAAGAATATTTGTAGGAAATTAGTGGAATCCATGCCAAATCGTCTCAGAGCTGTTATTAGGAACAAGGGAGGCCACATAGATTACTGAGGTATGTCTTAGATCCTTTTTTTTTGTATCCCGTTTGAGTGTTTTTGCATAAGTAATTACGTTGTTCGGATTAATTTGCACGCTACTGTATAATGCTGACGACAATAATAAAGTAACTAAAAAAGGACATGTATCAGATTTTGTCTAAGTATTTTGTTTATTCCTGATATTGTAATGCCAACGCTGCTCCAGTATTACCACACGATCTTGAAATAATCTGTAGTTTGAATGGATTGTTACAAATTATCTTCCTACGATTGAACCTTGACTTTCTCTTCAAAACATGACGATTTGTTCTTGCAGTAGAAGCTCCCTCACGGCTGTAAAGTGTTAACAAATGGCAGAGAATATATTTTAGTTCTTATGAAATCACTTAACAGGACGAAGAGTGGGAAAGAGTAACGAATCAATGCGCCATCTCACGAAGGAGGAGGACGGAGAGGCGTATAGAGGGAGATAGAAAGCGAGTTGTGGCATGAAACTCGAGATAAATCTCTGAGACAGAGACGGAGAGATTGGATGGGGAAGTGAAGGAAGAAGAAGGAGAATCAGTCTTCACAGATAAGTACTCAGATAAAGGGGGAGTTAAGGACACGTACAACTAAAATTGAAATAATTAGCATACCACTTCCTCCATCCATTCTCTCTGTCTCGTTCCTGCCAGCATTTCTTCTTGTTATACGCTTTGTGCAATCTACTTCCAAGACAGAACCTGCTCCGTTCTCATATCTGTATAATGTTATATTATGCTTTGTTGCGAGCGGTAAAAAGTGGATGACGGAGTTGATTTCTGCCGTCGCCGTGTTTCTTCTTAGACGTGCAGAGTTATATTTAAAACTAGACACTAATGATGATAATAGTACGGGTAATAATAATAATAATAATAATAATAATAATAATAATAATAATAATAATACTTACTTACTGGCTTTTAAGGAACCCGGAGGTTCATGCCGCCCTCACATAAGCCCGCCATTGGTCCCTATCCTGAGCAAGATTAATCCATTCTCCATCATCATATCCCACCTCCCTCAAATCAATTTTAATATTATCTTCCCATCTACGTCTCGGCCTCCCTAAAGGTATTTTTCCCTCCGGCCTCCCAACTAACAATCTATATGCGTTTCTGGATTCGCCCATACGTGCTACATGCCCAGCCCATCTCAGACGTCTGGATTTAATGTTCCTAATTATGTCAGGTGAAGAATACAATGCGTGCAGTTCTGTGTTGTGTGACTTCTCCATTCTCCAGTAACTTGATCCCTCTTAGCCCCAAATATTTTCCTAAGCACCTTATTCTCAAACACCCTTAACCTATGTTCCTCTTTCAAAGTGAGAGTCCAAGTTTCACAACCATAAAGAACAACCGGTAATATAACTGTTTTATAAATTCTAACTTTCAGATTTTTTGACAGCAGACTGGATGATAAAAGCTTCTCAACCGAATAATAACAGGCATTTCCCATATTTATTCTGTGTTTAATTTCCTCCCGAGTATCATTTATATTTGTTACTGTTGCTCCAAGATATTTGAACTTCTCCACCTCAGCAAAAGATAAATTTCCAATTTTTATATTTCCATTTCGTACAATATTCTCGTCAGGAGACATAATCATATACTTTGTCCTTTCGGGATTTAATTCCAAACCTATCTCTTTACTTGCTTCCAGTAAAATTCCTGTGTTTTCCCTATTCTAATAATAATAATAATAATAATAATAATAATAATAATAATAATAATAATAATAATAATAATAACCACTACTTTTCTTCTAGAGAAAAATTTGGTGGAATTCTGTGTAGAATATTTTATATCGGATGGGGAGATAGGGTGTCAGTCCACAGCACCGGATCAACCCTCCTCCTTCAATGTTTCCCTTTGTGGCCAGACTCCAAGTTAGGCATATATGTTGACGTGTATCCAATGTCAACTGCCATTATACTAGGAGCGCACTCAGCTGAGTGACTTGTATGGCCGGGATTCCGCAGTTATTATGCACTGCTAGCTGAGAGAATATTATAGATTTATTAATTTGTCTACAGAATTTATCTGTAATATTGACACTTAATATTTCAGGAGGAAAATTTCGCATAGCTCAGTTGTCAGAGCGCTTGGTACGTAGAACGTATTTTGCTCCTAAAATATTAAGTGTCAATATTACAGATAAATTCTGTAGGACAAATTAATACAGGGACATCATTTTATTTTTACTAACATTTTTAATATTAACCTGGCTATACCTTTCTATTAACAATTGAAACAGGAAACACCGTTTGCTACCCTTTCCACGACGGAGTTCGATGATACTGGCGTAAAATACAAATCACTTTACTAGGTATAGGAGGGAAGAAAAGTAGTTCATCCATTTATGTAAACTAGGAAATATCGCAATTTTGAGTTTGATAATTTTCATTAGGTTTTTGTTTAATCAAAATACAGTACTGTATTAACACTTAGTGTTTTACACACGAATTGAGCCATCCATTCGGAAGTATTAATTATGCAGTGTATATTGTACTGTTACAGCACATTAGCGTACTATATAGAGAATGAAGTTAAATTGAAAAATAATTATAATATGGATATTTAAACACATTTTAGAAAATGGTGGCCGTTCATTTCGATACAGGCTTCAGTTCTTTTGTCCATATTATCGCCCTATAGACTATTGTACCTAATTCCAAGTACGAGTAACTCATGTTGAAATAATTCTGTACCTACTCTATAAAAGAGTACCTTACGTACTGTAAATTCAATCTTCACTTCTGCCCGATCCGAAAAGATAAAATCACTCAGAAATGCTATCTACTGTCCGTTCAAGTGGTTTTGTCGCAGGGTTGTAGAAAGTGGGGGGAAATCACGTGACAGTTAATTACTTAAGGAGGCCCTTTTATTTAAGTTATTTTAAACACTTGAATAATATTGCGTAGACGTCCAATTCCTAACAGAAATTAATGTTTTCAGAAAAGAGCTAAGATAGCCCAGCTACTAGACTTTACAAAGGGGCGAACAGAAGCAGGTGGGGGAAACCGGGATGCGACATAGGGAAACGGACGACAGTACCCGTACGAAAATATGATTCAATATTGAAAGCTCTTTCGTCACTGGAAAACGCGAACATATTTCTGGAACGTACTATACTCAGTAACTCAGTACTGCTTACGCGCCCTCGGCTCTGTGTCGTGAACGGTTGGAAGTTTACTAGTAGAAGGGGTGGGAGTGAAGTACATTCCAAAACTCAGGTACAATAAAAATTGAAGTAAAAATAAAATTATGTCCCTGTATATCTATAACATGTTAAATATGCTTAAGAATTTCTTGCTATCTCTCTTTTTTCGGAATATGTATGATAAGACTTTCTTGTGTTAAATTTTAACGTACCTTGTTAGCATGTTTCGACCTATTTTCGGTCATCTTCGGAACTGGTCGTTGTTGGCCTTGGCGCCTCTTGTTTCCTGTGAGGGTGCGTTCGTAGTGTAGAGTCAAAGAGTGTATGTGTTTTGAAATTGAGTTGTGTGTTGAGAATATCGTTGGGATGTGTTTTTATGTGTCTTTATATTTCATATTGTTCTAGTGTGTTTAGTTTCTGGCTTTTTGGTTGAATGTACAGTACTTCCATGTCTGTGTTGATGTCTCTGTAGGTGTGGTTGGCATTTCTGATGTGTTCTGCATATGTGGAGGTGTTTTGTAAATTTTTATGGCTGTGATGTGTTCTTTGTAACATATTTGAAATGATCTGCCTGCCTGTCCTATGTAGAAGTTGTTGCAGGTGTTACGTTTGATTTTGTATACGCTTGTGTGGTTGTATTTGTTTCTTTGTGTATTGAGATGTATTTGTAGAGTGTTATTTGTTCCGTATGCGATGTTGTAATTTAATTTCTTGAATGAGGTTGCAGTTTTATGTGTTTTTGTTTTCGTATGTTAGTGTGATATATTTTTTGTGTTCTTGTGTTTGGGTTGTATTCTTCTGTTTTGTGTGGTTTTGTTTTGTCTTACGTATTATGTTGTCTATTATGTTGAGGTTGTATCCGTTTTCTTGTGCTATGTATTTTTCCTTAATTTTAGACTCTCTTCTTACAACCTTTCTTCCACAGTCTGCACAGAATGATTGCACGACCCATTTGAAACGTCCTCGTGAGAATCTACTTCTATTTCCTGTGAAATAAATAAGTTGAGAGTTAATATGTTACATATTATTTTCATAAAACATTAATTAGTATTTTTTATATTTGAGAGGTTACAAATTATGCATTATGTAGTTAAATTTTAATTACATACGAGTTAGTACTCACCAGTACTTGGCTACATCACATAGATAATAACATATGCAGGAAGCGGCTATGCACTACTTCCTTTAAACTGCACTCTTGACCCCTAGTGTTAATATTTTGCAACAAAAATTTCAGAGGTTATAGAGCACAATATGGTGATTCATTTAAACTGATTAGCGGAAAAAGGGCACATAGGCGTATGTTCTCTTTTTCCAGCCACCAACGTGGATAAATGTACAAGGACATCATTTTATTTTTACTTCAACTTTTGTTGTACCTGAGTTTTTTAATGTACTTCACTCCCACCCCTTCTACTAACGAAGTTCCAACTGTCCTCCACACAGAACCAAGGCCGCAGTACTGAGTTAGTGAGTATAGTACGTGTCAGAAATATATTCGCGTTTTCCAGTGACGAAAACTTCCAATATTGAATCACAGGTACTGTCGTCCGTTTGCCTACGTCGCATCCCGATTTCCCCCACCTGCTTCTGCTCGCTCCACTGTAGAGACTAGTGACTGGCTTTCTTAGGTCTTTTCGGAAAACATTAATTTCTGTTAGGAATTCGACTTTTACGTAATATTATGCAACTGTTTAAAATAACTTAAGTAAAAGGGCCTCGTTAAGTAATTAACTATCGCGTGATCCCCCCCCCTTTTTTTGATCCTACAACATAACCACTTGGACGGACAGTAGATAGCATGTCTGAGTAATTTTATCTGTGCGGGTCGGGCAGAAGTGAAGATTGAATTTACAGTACGTAAGGTACTCTTTTATAGAGTAGGTACAGAATTATTTCAACATGAGTTACTAGTACGAAGGACGAAATTGGTAATTGGAATTAGATGTAATAGTCTATAGTGCGATAATATGAACATTAGAACTGAAGCATGTATCGAAGTGAACGGCCAACATTTTCAGAAATGTGTTTAAATATCCATATTATGATTATTTTTCAATTTAACTTCGTTCTCTATATCGTACGCTGATGTGCTGTAGACAGTATAATATACACTGCATAATGAATACGTTCGCATGGATAACTCAGTTCTTGAGTAAAAACACTCATTGTGAATACTGTACTGTATTTTGATTAAACAAAAACCTAATGAAAATTATCAAACTCAAAATCGCGATATTTCCTAGTTTACGTAAATGGATGAACTACTTTTCTTCCCTCCTATACCTAGTAGAGTGATTTGTTTGTATTCTACGCCAGTATCATCGAACTTCTGTCGTGGAAGGAGGTAGCAAACTGTGTTTCCAGGTCTCAATCGTTAATCCAAAGGTATAGCCAGGTTAATATTAAAAATGTTAGTAAAAATAAAATGATGTCCCTGTACAAAGATGCCATTTCTAACCAGTGACCCCGAAATGAAAACAGATTAAGGTAGAACACAAAAAAAAAAAAAACACGTCCTATTATTCAAAACGTTGGAAAATGCTCTGTAAAGACTCCGGACTACTGAATGCATATCTTATCGTCGGCGTGGCTCAAGCTTTGTAAGAGTGCATCTTCATTTAGAAGGCTGTGCGGGGAGATATATTTTGTGCGGCGCAGAATTCTGTTTCCGCCTGCAGGTCTTGCTGGCACACAGCCCGCGGTTTCGGCTGGCTGGACGTTGTGACATAGTACAGCGGTTTTATTACCACATCGCGTCATGTAAGAAATCCACTCTAACAACATAATCCAATTTTTTAATCAGGTAACACATTCCCATTATATTGGGCACATTTTTATCTGCGAATGTGTGTAATGTAATATATGTCATGTAATATAATGTATGCATGTAATGTAATGTAATGTGCAGTAGTGGCAAAAGAAAAGAAAGAAAAGAAAGACCCTTGTAGCTGATTTCAGAGCGTTGTTCATTCCAGAGCACGATAGACTGGTAACTAAGACGTTCGTGGTTCGAATCTGCCTGGAAAGGAAGCTTTTTTTGTTCCTTATTCAAATTTATTCCCAATACTTTTCGGTTGCTGGTAAAATTCATGTTCTGGGAATAATAAGTTAATTAAGTAGGTAGTAAAATATCGCTGCAATCGAAAAGTATTGGGAATAAATTTGAATAAGGAACAAAGAAAAGTTTTCTTCCTAGGCAGGATTCGAACCACGAATCTCTTAGGGCCGTATTCATAGACATTTTTAGCGCGGGTTTCCGGTGGATGATCAGCGTTTTTCGTATTCATAAACCAGTGTTAGCGATAGGATATGATTTGAATTCTGTACTAGTAACCAGTGGATAGCAGGGGCTAGCTTAGTACGCTCGTAGCGCCTGCTGCGAAATGTCTATGAATAGCACCCTTAGTTGCCAGTCTATCGTGCTCTAGAGTGAACAAGGCTCTGAAATCAGGTACAAGGATCGGTCCGGTTTTTTTGCCACTACTGTACTTTATATATCATTATAATATGTAATGTACTGAATGCTTAAGTAGAGAAGTGAATGCATATAAAGTATTGTATGCTTGTAAAGTAATGTAATCTAAGTAGGCAACTTAATGTACTCTATCTAGGTATGTAATATACACTGGGTACGTATGTAATGTATATATTTTTTATTTTACTTAGTTATTTAACGACGTTGTACTGCGTTATTTAGCGTCGATGAGATTGGTGATAGAGAGATGGTATTTGACGAGATGAGGTCGAGGATTCGCCATAGATTACCTGGCATTCGCCTTACGGTTGGGGAAAACCTCAGAAAAAATCGAACGAGATAATCAGCTCAAGCTGGAATCGAACCCACATACGAGCGCAACTCCGAATCAGCAGGCATATCCTCTACTCCCTGAGGTACGCCGGTGGCTTCGTAATATGTTCCTTTTTTTTAGTTGTTTATTTAACGATAAGTTTGAAGACGAAGGAACTGTTCAGAATATCCATAACAATAATTCCAGAAGACCACGAACATCCACCAGCTACACAAGAGAAAGAGAAGTCATCGAAAGGTTTCAGCAATATCCTAGAAAATCTGTTCGGCAAGCGGCTCGTGAGACAGAACTTTCAAAATCGAGTGTCCATCGCGTTGTGAAGCGTGCTCATTGGAAAAGTTTGATTATTCCACGCTCTCAATGAAGATGATCATGACCGGAGAATTGAATTTTGTGAGTGGTACCAATCAAAATGTGCGAAGGACAATCAATTTCCATACAAGATCGTTTGGAGTGATGAGGCCACGTTTAAGTTAAATGGCTCGATTAATCGTCACAATTGCACCTACTGGGCATCTAACAATCCTCATGTGACAGTGGAACACCCTGTGAACTTACCAGGAGTTACAGCGTGGTGTGGTTTGTCAGCATTCGGTTTAATTGGATCTTTCTTTTTTGATGGTACCGTGACTGGTGCAATTTACCTCAACTTGCTAAAGGAATCCGCATTGAAGAGATGTTTAGGAATGAAGAATGGTACTTCCAGCAGGATGGAGCACCTCCCCACTACCATCGCGACGTGAGGGCCTATCTCAACGGCCACCTGCAGAACAGATGGATAGGACGAAGAGGTAGTACCGAGTACTCCCTTCGCTTACCGGATTTGACTCCAATGGATTTTTTTCTGTGGGGACATGTCAAGCACATGTTTATAGCACAAAACCAGCTACAATCGATGAGTTGAGAGCAGCATTGAAAGAGAATGTGCGCAAATACCAATCGAAATGATTATGAACATTTTGGATTACATCGGTCAGCGTTATCAGCTGTGCCTGAACCACAGTGGCCAACAATTTGAACACTTTCAAGAAGATACTTAGATATAAGTCTGATTTTTTGGACGGCTGTGTAAGCAGCGGCTAAATCGCAAAGATTAAAACTTGAGTGGCCTCGAACCCGGCCTTGATGATGGACGTTCAGCCTCTTCGTTTTCGATGTAATGTTGTGTATCCCGGAGTTGTGCTGACACTCATAAGAGCATGAAATGTACGTCAGGCTGAAATAAACGCCTGTGTGTAAATGCATACATATAATTCAGGGTCGAAAATGCGTCCTTAAGCTGTTATCGATAATTATATGATGAGGCAACATGTGGGAAATTCTTTTTGTGTCCTGTGGGACTCATTGTCTCATTTCGTGATTCTGATTAGTATCGCGGTATGGAGTACAGAATCACAAAACATCGCATCCCTTTCTCTCTTACACCGAATTTTGCACACCTCTACTCCCTCTTACTTATCTGTCCGATTCCACAGTCTTTCTCGGTATCATACCTTAAATACTCGGTCACAATATGACAACACGCTAGAAATACCACTGCACACATCATCTCTTTATTCTTCATCTTTCACTGTTGCTACTTCTCGTCACTGGAATTCTCTGCCGCCTGAAGTCAAGGGCTGCCGAACTTTAATTCCCTTTAAATGTAAATTAGAAAAATATCTTATGATGAGTTGCCAGACCTAACGCGTTGCAAATATTTAATAGAATGTGTTCCACTGTATTCATTTTTATTTTATTTTTTTTTGTTTCTTATTTTTATTGTGTAATAATGTAAATCGTGTTCATTTATTACTTAACGCCAATATTTATTCCACTGTGTTGTTTTTTGTACGTTTTTTTTCAATTGTCCGTTTCTGGTTTAGCTAATTATGTAAATATATATTATTTTAATGTACCGAAGTACATATGATATTTCCATATAGATATTCTGCGTCATCATGCGATGACTTCGGTCCTGCGTTCATAGACATCTATGACGTAGTGCAGAGGGCGGCCACTAGAGGGAACCCAAGAGTTGGAGTTTAATCTGAGACGATTCTAACCGGCGTCGGACTTGTATCCGGTGTGGCTTAGTGGATAAAGCATCAGCACGTAGAGCTGAAAACCCGGGTTCAAGTCCCGGCGCCGGAGAGAATTTTTCTCCGTTCCATTACTCTTTCATCGTAATTACGTAAATCCTACTTAAATGTAATCTAATACTTATATGTATACTAATGAGTTTATTTTTATTTTTACTGTGTACATTTGTTTTATTGAATTATCGGCATCTGTTTTTATGTGACTCGTATTTGATTCTAATATGTATTCCGCTATGTTTATTTTTATTCATAAGAAAAATTGTATTGTATACTTATTAATTTCAATTCAGGAATCCGCCCCTGAGCACGAGCTAAAGTTTTTCTGTATATATTATATTTTATGTTATAATTATTAGCAAAATAATAAATAAATAAATAAATTTTTGTCAGGTAAATTTTTATGTAACTACCTCTGTTGATCTCATTATGTACCTAAATCGTATCAGTATGTAATTAATTAATCCCGATCCAGTTTTATGTTCAACTATGTAAGAAAATTTTAATCTTGGTTGAGTGTAAGAGAAGGCCTTACGGCCTTAACTCTGCCAGGTTAAATAAAGCTATTATTATTATTATTATTATTATTATTATTATTATTATTATTATTATTATTATTATTATTAAGACTATAAAATCTCGGGTTTCGAACCTACATCGTTGCTTCTCCGAAGCGTCACAACTGCGCTTTCTCGGTTAAAAATAAAAAAGCTGTCTCTTATTCTCTGGTATCGAACGAATGCTCTCCTGACCTGCCGTGCCCATCATAACTGTCGTTTTATCTTGAAAATTTCTATCAGAGTGCAAAGTTGTGATATTTGAGTTTCCAAGTCACGCAATTCTCTTACCTTTCTCAATAGAAGACGTAACCAAAATTGGTGTGATGAGAAATAAGATCAAGACTTAAAGCGGAAAACTTCAGAAAAAGGAAATGACGTAGGAGAGTAAGAAAGACGAAGAGAGAGAAAGAGATGGATGCTGCATAACTTAGAGATTGCTCTATCTGCCCTCATCTTCATCCTCACCCTGTAGGTAGTTTGAAGTCTATTGTCTCTTGAAACACAGACAACCAACCTTTCTGTTCCCCTCTTGCCCCTTCCTAGACTTTGCCTAATTAAGAAGCTGTAATCGGCTTCTTGGCACTTTGCTTAAGACGTGGAGAGAAAGAGGGAATGACTTAGCCAGAGATCAAAGCCAGAGAGCCACCATACCTTTTGATATTCGTCCTTAATCTTTTACATGGAAGCGGAGGGGTGAAAGGAGTTAGGGTGCACAACCCTGATTCTGGTATCGTGTCAGGAAAGTAAATTCGCAGTAAGGTGTAATCAGTTATATGAGGTCAGACGTAAAATGTCTTCCGTAGTTTTCTCGCTATTGTAAGAAACTCTAATAAATGTTAAATAACGAATTAACATCCCTTACAACAGTTTTTATGTTTATGGACTTTTCTTGAATGGATAATTTGGAGTAGAGCTAATGAGATCTTAGACCAGGCCTGCACAAAGAGCTCTCAACGAGCGCGCGCGCTCCTAAGGAGCGGGAGAGCCGTGTTTACAGCTCGCCGATACGGAGAGGAAGATACGTCAGAATGACATAGACTTACATTAGGTAGAAAAGAGAGAAACGACCACTCAGTTATCTAGTGGAGTGCAGTGTGTAGGCCTATTCTCAGTAACTGTTTCACGTTGCTTACCTACTGCTACAGTACAGTATGGAGGAATCTAAAAGACGGAACATAACATTTAACATTTAACGATTTACAGCTCGAACTTATTGATCTTCAATGTGACCTAAGGGCTAAAGATCGTTTGAATAATACTACTAGTCTGGTTGAGTTTTACAAGACTAAACATTAGCAATAATATCCACGACTACACAGGCTGGCTGTGAAAATGATTGCAATGTTTGGCTCAACATTTATATTTGTGAGCAACTGTTTTCTATAATCAACTTTAATAAAGGCAGACATCGAACATCTGTAACTGATGTTTCATTACGATCAGTAGGCTATTGTTCCTTTCAGCTGCCAACAGCATAAAACCTCGTTTTGATGTACTGATCAATAAAAAATAACAAAATGATATTGTACATTTAAGTAGCTATAGAATTTCTATTATTTCTGTAAAATAAATATTTCTTTATTAATTAATAATAGTCCAAGATAGTTTTGCAAACACTGAACGGGAATTCATTTCATAAACACTCGTAATAGTACTTTCTTTTGTGTACGTTTTGTACGAGATCACCCCTTCTTCCAGTCCACCCTTATACATAGCGCAGTCAATATCTGCCTCCGCTCATGAGCTGTGAGCCGGCTCGGAGAGCGCAAACCTTGTGCAGGCCTGTCTTAGACTATGACTTTTTATGTTTGTGACAGAAAACGCAAAGAAGAACCTAGTACGAAAAGAAGTAAGAGAGCAATGAGAAGAAATGAAAACTGAAGGAAATAATATGAAGAAAATCAGACATTAGGAAAGTACATTGGAAGTTCTTAAGTTTGACAGGAATCAAGTACGACATCCTATAGTTCGACTGCTTACGTAGGAGAATTAGACACGCCCCTATACGGGCACTTAGAAATGGGTTTGCCATTTGAATGGGAATTGGTTCTGTGTTTTGTAGTGATACTTTTGTTAAAGGAAAACATAATATTTTATTGATTAGGACATCCATATTTAATCACTGATTTTAAATTAATGAACTCTTCTTTTTCTATTTGAGAATTGTGCCGTTTGTGAGACGGAACTGTCGAAACCCACTGTGGTACTAGAAGCGCATACACAAGTCTCGGGGCGGGCAGGAAATGCAAGTACAGTACTGTATTCGTTGATGGATAACCAATAAGAATTTGCATTCATTTCACCTGCCACACCCACTACCCTTATTGGTCAGAACTTTCAATTCTGTTTAGTCGAACTTAGGAGAATCCACTGTAATGAAAAGACAATAAAAAGAAAAGTAAGAATGGAGAAAGACGGAAAGTGAAAGAAATATAGTCAGCAACATAAAGAGAAACAACTGAAATATAATTGAAAACAATAAAATAGAAAGGAAAGCGAAACGAAACTAAAAGAATAAGGAAATTATCGAAAAAAGGAAAGAATGAAATGGATATAGAGAAATGAATAGAAGAAAGAAGAGGATGAGGAACAAAAGAATGATGAAAATAAGGTAAAGTATTGAAGATTTTTTTTATTTTATTGGGTTATTTTACGACACTGTATCAACATCTAGGTTATTTAGCGTCTGAATGAAATGAAGGTGATAATGCCGGTGAAATGAGTCCGGAGTCCAACACCGAAAGTTACCCAGCATTTGCTCATATTAGATTGAGGGAAAACCACGGAAGAAACCTCAACCAGGTAACTTGCCCCGACCGGGATTCGAACACGGGCCACCTGGTTTTGCGGCCAGACGCGCTGACCGTTACTACACAGGTGTGGACTTGAGGAAAAAAGTGAAGGCACGAAGGAAGAAGAAAGAAGAAATAAAAGCGATCGAATGAAAGAAAGGAAGAGAATATGACAGAATTAAGTAAAATTGTCATAGAGAACAGGAACGTTCAAATTTCGCTGAATCTTCCATTCCATTCTTGACTTCAGTATTCATTTCTGTATTTTTTTTCTTTCTCCTCTCTCACATTTTCTTCCCTTGTTGTTCTTTATTTATTTACATATGAAGGGTTCAGAGCCATAGTGGGCCAAGCGCCATTTATTAAAAACGGAGAAAGCAAGGGTTAAAGTTAAGTGAATACCATAGTTTAATGCAGATTGACATATAATTTAGTTTGAATGTGTATGCTTTTTGTTTTATGTTTCCATTGAATTATGGTGACTATTACACTTTTACTACGTCACACTACTTTTGACCAATAAAACGCTACGAAAGGACGTATTTCAACCAATCATGGCTGCTTATCGCACAATTTTATCGCGTTCCTAGCATTTGTTTAATTTTATCGCGTCCCTAGCATTTGTTTATTTTTATCACTACCCTAGCATTTGTTTCTTTATTTGCCAACATTTCAAACTGCACTGGTCTTGACGTCAAAAAACAGAAAATTACAAACCACTCCAGTCGATGCACAGCACTTTCAAATATGACTCGCAGTGGCATTCAAGAACAAGAATTAATAAAGATCACTGGTCATAGCTATGCATCTTCCCTGAAAACCTATTTACAAATGAATGAAGAACACCATTCGGAAATCCTGAATAAGTTGAGGGATACACCATGTACATCAAGGAGTTCACTTCTTTTACGCACACGTCCAATATAACATCAACTGAACCACCAACCACTAAAACATTCAAATTTGAAAATTAAACTTTCAATAATTGTTTCTTTTAAAATTATTCATGTTTATTTTTTATTTCATCATCGTTAATTAAAACGTTTCTTGTTTATTTCATCATCCCTAATTAAAACTTTTCTAACACTCGTTTGTATTATTTAGGTTATGTTAGAGCTTCTGCTATATGATATTATGGATAGTCACGTATCAGAGATTGTTTAATACTAAGATTTATTGAAAATCATCTGGCAAGTGACGTTGATTACTGGGATCAGGATAATTGAAGTGGAATGCAACTGTTTTAATAAAAATGAAACTGAATCAACAAAGCCTCCTTGACCAGTAACCGTCCACAGAGTTCAATGAAGATTCCATAGTTGGCACAACTGATAAGAAAACAGCTATTCATAACACACTACTGCCATCTATTATAATATTTATAATTTTGAAATGGTACAAATTTGAAGACAGTTTTGTATTTTCGTAAGTCGATTAATATTTTATTGTATTGGAGTACTTCGTTACTTCTAATCTTTATATACTTTCTTCTAATCGTGTAATAGTCAATTAAATCCCACTCAAGTTTTGATTTTCTCTAGATAAATCAAAACCTTTAGTGAGATTACTGTTGATAACTTCATTTTAACTCTTGTTTTGTACGATTTTAGTAATTGGCGCTTGGCCCACTGTGATTCTGAACCCTTCATATATGACTTATTGTCTTTCAACTGTTCTTCCTTTCCATTTGTTTCATTCATATTATATACCTCAATTTTGACGTGAACACGTTAATGTCGGATGTACGAAAGGGAAAACATTGTAACGTTTTGACATGAAAAGTTTACTTTGACGTCACTCGTGATAGAAAGAGGAGTGTAAGATGAACTTCATTTCTCGTGATTTCCCACACAGTCCGTCTCGTTCCATTCTATATTTACAAACGATAATAATGGAAATTATGTGTGTAAAGATTGTGTGTGTGCGTGCGTGCGTGCGTCAACCGTAAGCAATGTCATTCATTTCAGAGGGTTATTATTTGAGACATTCCAAACCTAAAAGTTTAATACAATTTCGCTCGTTTTTGCTTCCTTTTCGAGATATGAAACATTTCATAGCGTGTTTGGGAGAGCCATGGATTTAATTCCCAGTATGCTCGCTCAATTTAAGAGCGCGGTGTGTTAGATAATAAAAGATTCAAAGAATTTTAGTTTCGTTCTTTAAAGGTGCAAAAATTTGGTCCGAACTAATGTAGCTTATCGTTCAGAAAACAAATGTAAAATTGGATTTCTTTAAATTGCCTGTCAATTTTTTTTCAAGACTTTCTTAGTTTTCACCATTGTTATGTTCTTATCTCCCTCTTCTTATTTTCTATCCTTCATTGTTATTCACTTTTCCTACATTGTCTTGTTTCTTTATTCCTTTCTACAATTCTTTTCCTCTTCTGCCTTGTCTTTTGTTCTTTCTTTCTTCGTATTTTTCAATTTTATTTTGTACTTGTTTTTAATCTTTCACTTCTGTCTTGCTATCGCACGTTTTATTTCTTTGCCCTTTTCTTTAGCCTATTGTCATTTTTTCCCTTCAAATGTTTCTATCTTTCTTTCAAGTAACTTTCATCTTCATAATTCTATCCCTTTTTTTGCATTTTTATCTCTTTATCTTCTAAATTTTTCTCCTTTTTTTCTTTTTTACCATTATTTCTATATTTCCCAACTTTCCTATTGTTCTTTCGTTTTTCTTCTCTTCTCTTCTCTTCTCTTCTCTTCTCTTCTCTTCTCTTCTCTTCTCTTCTCTTCTCTTCTCTTCTCTTCTCTTCTCTTCTCTTCTCTTCTCTTCTCTTCTCTTCTCTTCTTCTTCCTGTCCTCTCCTCCCTTCCTTTCTCCTCCCCTCCCTTCTCTTCTCTTCTCTTCTCTTCTCTTCTCTTCTCTTCTCTCCTCTCCTCTCCTCTCCTCTCCTCTCCTCTCCTCTCCTCTCCTCTCCTCTCCTCTCCTCTCCTCTCCTCTCCTCTCCTCTCCTCTTCTCTTCTCTTCTCTTCTCTTCTCTTCTCTTCTCTTCTCTTCTCTTCTCTTCTCTTCTCTTCTCTTCTCTTCTCTTCTTCCCTTTACTGTTATTCTTTATGTTTCTTTCTCTTTTTTGTATTTTCTCCAATTATTTCTGTATTTTTATTTTTTAATAGTTTCTTTCATTCTCTTGCAGTCCCTAATAAATTCAGATGCCTAAGCGTTCTCTCCTCTCGTTTCATTTGTTCTGTAGTATCCTTATAAAGCCGCCCATTTAACTCCTGTCTATTTTATTCTTGGCCTCTTCTGATTTACCGCATAGACAAGGACTCGGTAAGCGATCCTGCATGACTGGTAGGTTAAAAGAGATGATATTTAATCTGTAAATTCACAGTATTGAATGCTGCGTGACTCTCTTAATTCAGACCACTCCAGTCAAAGGAAGAATGTGGATAGGCAAATGGACTGATGTACCGAATGGGATATAAATAGATAGAGACCCGAGCGCTGTGACACAGTATCAAAGGGGCGCGGAATTCCTCTATCATTCATGTAGTAATCTTTCATGTTTAAATAACGCAGTGGAATGCGTCATACATTCATTTTTATTTTTTTGGAGTCGTATGTAATATTCCGTTATCACATTTTATTCGTACTAATCTCATTTAGTCAATTTTTATATAAAACTTGGAATGACTCCCATAATGACGATGTATAAAGTTTCTGCAATTTGAAGTAAGCCACTCCATCACTGTAATGAATGACGGATCACTTTCATAAAACAATGATGAAATGTCATATAATTCTTTTAATAAGTTTCGTTCGCTATTTGAATTGAACTTGATGGATTGTTACGTTTCATCAGTGGTTTTTAAATTATTTCTGAATATACGTTATTTTAATGTGATGTCATGCATTAACGAATTGATCATCAGAAATTGAAATTCGGAGTAGGAATACAATCACATTTTCGTTCTTCGTATACATTAAAATCGATCATAAAGGTAAGGGATACCAAACAAAGAATGGATGAATGTTTCGGAATATGTATTAAATGTCTTTCTCGTGTTAAATATTACTGTACCTGGTTAACATGTTTCGGCCTGTTACTGAACTTCTTCATAACTGGTTGTTGCTGGTCTTGGCGCCTTTTGTTTTGTTTCCTGTGAGGGTGTGTTTGTGTGGTGTAATGTGGAGTCAAAGAAAAGAGTGTGTGTGTTCTGAAATTGAGTTGTATGTTGAGAATTTCATTTGGATGTGTTTTTGTGTGTCTGTATATTTCGTATTGTTCTACTGTGTTTAGTTTCTGGCTTTTTGGTTGGATGTGTAGAATTTCCTTGTCTGTGTTGATGTCTCTGTAGGTGTGGTTGGCATATGTGGAAGTGTTTTGTAATCTTGTTATGGGTGTGATGTATTCTTTGTAACGTGTTTGAAACGGTCTGCCTGTCTGTCCTGTGTAGAAGTTATTGCAGGTGTTACATTTGAGTTTGTATACGCCTGTGTGGTTGTATTTGTTTGTGTTGTTTATGTGTTGAGATGTTTTTGTAGAGTATTATAACTTCTACATAGGCCAGACAGGCAGATCATTTCAAACACGTTACATAGAACACATCACAGCCATTACAAAATTACAAAACACTTCCACATATGCAGAACACATCACAAATGCTGACCACACCTACACAGACATCAACACAGACATGGAAATACTGCACATCCAACTAAAAAGCCAGAAACTCAACACACTAGAACAATATGAAATATACAGACACACAAAAGCACATACAAATGAAATTCTCAACACACAACTCAATTTCAGAACACACACACTCTTCTCTTTGACTCCACATTACACTACACAAACACACACCCACAGGAAATAAAACAAAAGGCGTCAAGACCAGCAACAACCAGTTCTGAAGAAAGTCAATAACAGACCGAAACACGTTAACCAGGTACAGTAATATTTAACACGAGAAAGACATACGTTATAATACATATTCCGAAGTGATATAGTGTTAAAAGTTGTGTAATCATGATGTAAAAAAAGAATGTTATTTGAGTTATAAAGTAGATATATTTTAAGGGGAGAGGATGGTAAAATTTGGCAAAAAAAAAAAAAGGAATTGCCTAAAACTGTTCTTTGATACGTGTAGAAAACAATATAATGTTATTTTATTGACCATCTTGCGTGATTGGACGTCATTAGTTGCCAGTGTTAAAAGGCCTGCGCGCTCGGATTTTAAATGGCACGCCGTTGTTTGTTGACTTCCCGCAAGTAACAGTGATAGATTCAACGTTATATTATTTGTTTTTATTTCTTTATCTGCTTTACCTTCTCTGTACAGACCACTGGGGTGTGGGGGTTGGAGGGTATTCAATTCGGTTCAATTCAATTTATTTGGCCGTTAGACATACAGTTTTAGGCTTCGTCAGAATACATTGAAAAAACATATAAATACATTTTAAAAACACTAATAAAAGAAACAGTAAAGTTGAAATAATACAATGAAAACATGAAATGATTTGAAACTTTTAAGTTAAAGAAAACTAACTAAATTGCAATTAAAATTATTTATTAAAATGCAATTTCATACAAGTTTGTGGTGAAAAACTCAGCAACAGAATAAAAAGGACTATTTAATAACCAATTGTAAAATCTAGTTTTGAAGCTATTGATTGGTAATTTATAGTATTCACTGGGAAGCTTATTGTATAATTTCATCCCCATAATTAAAACTTTTGTGTTGCTCTTGTGTAATCTACAATATGGAATATTAATTTGTTCACTGTTTCTAATTTCATGATCATGTATATTGGCCACTAATGAGTAATTGTCGATATTTTGTTGAGTGTAAAGTACTAGATGATATATATACAAATTTATGATTGTTAAAATCCGTGATTGTCTGAAAAGCGGCCGACAATGTTCCAGATAGTTTGATTTACATAAAATTCTAATGGCTTTCTTTTGTAAAATCAAGACGCTTCCAATTTTGGTTCCATTTCCCCAGAAAATTAGGATATATCGGATTATCCACTGAAAGAAAGAAAAGTAGGCACATCTTAAATAATTTTGAGAAACGCAAGTCGTTAATTTCTTTAACAAATATAAAACTCTTGATAGCTTTGTGCATATGTATTCGATGTGCTTGTCCCATGTTAAACTGGAGTCTATAAAAAGTTCTAGAAATTTTGTGTAGTTGAGTCTGCTGTCCTTATTTAATAGATAGTTCAGGCTGAAAGTTATGTTGATAGTTTTTACTTGATTAAGCAAGAAATCATTAGATTCACACCATAAAGCCATCTGTGATAGAGTGTCGTTGTTGAGAGCATGTAATTGATTTACAGCAGAATCAACGCTAAACATCTACATATTGTGGACTTTCTTGTATGTGGGATTGATATTACGCCGGGGCACCGCAGAGACTTTACAGAACAATCACGAGACCCGGACGATCATTCAATCACGTATATAGGAGATAAATTTCTTCCATGACCTATGCCAGGAATCAAACCACAGACCCCTTGGATGGGCAGAGCGCACGCTACCTCAGAGCCACTGAGCCAGACTCTATTATGTAAAATAATAGTTATTTATGGTCCTTGTGAGGTAAGTGCATCTTTATTGCACGAGTGGAAAGATTTAAGCACGAGGCGTTAGCCTCGTGCTTAAATTACACGACTGCAAGAAAGATCACGCTCACAAGTACCATACGTAATTTTATGCATGACCATAACGAAAAATTGTTTTATAAAAGAAAATATGTTGAAAATAAGTCCTCATGTAATCAGATATCATAGCATGGATTTTAGAATCGATACGTGTACTAGGTAGGTCATGATGTAGGAGGCCATGATTAGTGAAGAATGGTTTCTAAGGCATTGGATAAATAAATTATAATTAAGTATATAATTTTAATATATATTTTTTCATTTTAAACTTGTATTTTCATCTTTTTGAAGTTTCAGGGATTATTTAGAAGTTTTCACGGGACTAATGTGATTAAAATAATTTCACATTTTACTTCTGTAAACTTAAGAGTAATATTAAAACGTAATTTAACATCGTGTCTGTTAGCTCAGTTGACTAACGCGCGTGGTTATAAAATCCTATAATCTCTACTTCGCAGGTTCTAGTCTCCTCGCCTCGCAAAAGGTAAATTATTGCATATTTGATAAAATATATAATAGATATGGATGCAATGCACAAATTACGACGTAGTATGTATGTATTTATTTACACTGCAAGTAGGTAAGCAACCGGTGGCGGTGGTATACACAATATAAACAATACACAATAAAATGATAAGCAATACACAATAAAATTTACAATACACAATACAATTATACAATACACAATACGATTATATACACAATACAACAATAATAATAATAATAATAATAAAAATAAAAATAATAATAATAATAAAACATAAATAAAGTACCTAATTTTACAATACCACCTACATACGTATAGGCCCTATATAAGTTTCAATAGTCTTTCACTTTACTCTAATCTCACTCACTGTAGTGGCACTATGACGCATTTCACTGACACTCTATAACACATTTCACTGACACTCTATAACACATTTCACTGACACTATAGAACACATTTCATTGACGCTATAAATTATCACTGATCGGAACTATTCATTGCACTGTAAAACCATAACTTCACTGACTCACCTCGCTTCACTGATACAACAGTTCAAACAGTTCTATTTAAAAATGAGAATTTACCTACATCCGTTTTCTGTTTCCTACATTTGATTTTAAAATCATGATCATTCCTACCATAGTACGTTGGCTTTCCTAACCGAGCCGTTACGTCTACCCATGCTTTCTGACGTAGATGTGCTCTATACAATGATAGATAGAGAAAAGAGAAGGAGATTGAGTGTATGTATATTTAAGAAATGGTAATAAAGAAGTAGAGGTAGTGACATCTAGTAACTAATATATTAACTTCTTGAGTAATAGTTCAATGGAAAAGTATACGTGTGTACCCGGGTACTAGGAGAATACTAATGAACTGTGAGATAAAGTTCAAACTGTGAGGTAAAGTCTTTTGTGCGAGATCGTGCGTATTTGCTTGTTTTCCGCACAGAACCAATACGCGGTAAGTGTGAAATACCACATTCAGTATTCCCAACGTAACACACATAACAATTTCCCTCTTCTTACCGCTTAAGCGCGACATTCATTTTACTGCTTTAGGCTTTTAACATATTATTTTTAGAGACGTTTAACATAGTAATAATTATAAATTGGAAACTTACCACTGCAATTTCACCTAAATTGCAATGTTAATTATTGTTTTTAAATATTTGCAAAAATTAAGTAAAGTCTACTACTCCACGAAACTTATTGCATTCCTGATACAAGTAACATTAAGGAAGCCGTGAAAAAATCAACAAGATTCCAGATGCGGATGTTATTACTGCAATATGTTATATAAATAATATTGTTAAAATATTAAAATGAAAAATAAATCATTACATAACCTTACCGTTTGTTTTAAGTTCGCATTTATAGACTGGGGAAAAAAAAAGACAGACGTATATCACGGCCTGCTGGAGTATAGTAAACACAGAAAACATTTTATAGCAACAATGTTGAAGAAAGATATTTTGGTTTTCCGAAGTTGCCGTCATTAAACAGAAACCAACATGGAGATTTCATTTCAGCTAATTAGAAATTCGTCTTTCAGGTATGTAATAAACGATCTTCGCACAAAATAATGTACGATACACGAGCGGTATGTTTGTTTTCATGTTCTGGGAAATTAAAAAAGCTCAACTACGTTTCGCTTTTTCAATCTTTTCCTCGACCATGAAAACGTCAACATACCGCTCTTGTAACGTATATTACTTTATCTCACTAGTGGAATAAAGTAATGTTGAATAAAAGCCTACTTTACAAACGCAAAAGTATTTAATAAAGGCATGTTTTTCGTTATGGTCATGGATAAAATCACTTGTCATTAGGGTAAATAAAATCGCCTCAGCTTTGTTAGCGTTAGATCTGTGTTGCAATAAGCGGGCCTTGCTGTACGTCTTGTGCTATCTGGACTCATCTTACCGCGAGCCTTATTCTCTGCGTTAATTAATCTCTTGTCTCCGAAACAAAGCGACAAAATATAGTAACACAAGCAGGTGGGTGGAGGATTCCAGTTTTAAATGCTAGGAGGAGCCTGCGGAGGACTCTAATGTTTGATCCAATTTAATATAATCTAAAGGAAAGTGAAAAGAAGGGGGATACGAGGAGATAAAGCGAAGAGGGGATAGCAGACATTTAGAATGGAAATTAAACATTTTGGTGTGCCTTTTTAATTAATTGCCAGACGGGAAGGAGGGAATATGGAGTTAGCAAAGTAAATAACATTAAGAATTCTCAAAATTACATGTCATTTGAGCGGGTCTTATCTTGCCTGCTGTCTAATAGAGATGATTCTGAAATGAGTGGATTACAGTTCAGACGTCCTCTCTGTTTTTAACAGCTTTCTGTTTATCTTAGCCGCGACTTCGCTAATGACCTGTATGAGCTGGGAAAGTTCGTTTCTGGAGTGGGGGCGAAGAAACCCAAGCGTCTACCTTAATCTGTGTTTCGTCGAGAAATCCTATTCTGGACTCACAAGATCATCACCATATTCTACTTAGCCTGGATCGCTGTAAGAAGAAGTGAGGAGCGAAGAGAACTTCTTCAGATGGAGAGAGGAAGGAAAACAATTCAATATAATAAGGAGAGCCCGGATGTTTAGGCATTTATATTGGTTAAAATAGGCAGGCATATAGGCACTAAAAATATTAAAAATAGCCAGTGAAATAGGTATTTATTATTCATGGAAACAGACAAAAAATAAAACTACTACTTCTAATTTTTTAAATAAAAAAAGCCGCCATAAATAAGGGTTCGAATAGATAGGCCTACTAATCAATTCATAAAGAATAATCATTAAAATCAATTGTGTGGCAATTTGAAAGGAAAAAGAAAACATTAAGATAAATTATATGTAAACATAGGAAATCATTTACAATAAAAGTTTGTTGGGTACAAATGATTACTATTAATCGAGGGGGATCCAGGACATAACGACCGTTCGCGCATACCCGCCGCGCAGCTGACTCCCCTTCCTTGTTTGAAGGTCAACTGGCTTCCTTAACATGTGTTCTCATAATGTTGTGAGTACTGGTTGCAACAAGTCGCCATTGTGCATTTTGTGTTACTTCAAAATGAACGCCGTGATTGATAATCCCGCCGACTGTGAGGTGAGGAGTGTGATTCGATTTTTGACTGCCCGACATTTGAAACCTGCAGAAATTTACCGGCAATTGAAAGAAGTGTATGGCGATACTGTAATGAATGAAAGAAATGTGAGAAAATGGTGCGAAATGTTCAACAATGGGCGAACAAATGTCCACGATGAAACTCGACCCGGACGCCCATCACCCATCACAGAAGACCTGAAGACAAAAGTGAACGACAGAATCTTGCAAGACAGGCGCACATGACTCGACGAATTGCATATTGCCTTTCCTGACATTTCTCGTTCTTTGCTTGGTGAAATTGTGTCGCAACATCTTGGCTACCACAAAATCTGTGCCCGCCCGCACACTGCTGCTTCAACTCGAGAATTGCTGGATCAGTTCGGTTGGGAAATCTTTGATCATCCGCCCTATAGTCCAGACCTTGTTCCCAGCGATTTTCACCTTTTCACTAAGCTGAAAGACTTTCTGGGTGGTCCGCGTTTTGGAAGTGATGAAGAGTTGAAGAAGACAGTGAACACCTGGCTTAATGAACTGGCGGCAGAGGAGTATAACACGGGAATTCTAAAGCTAGTGAACAGATATGACAAATGTTTAAATGTAGGTGGTGATTATGTAGAGAAGTAAAGGAAGCTTCAGTTATGTAACAGACTTTGTTTTTTCAAATAAATATATATTTTTTTAATTATTACAACAAAACGGTCGTTATTTCCTGGATCCCCTTCGTAGCTAAGGATGATTTTAACACATGAGATCCTATGGCATCAATCATTGCATTAGAAATTTTAAATTGTTTAAGTTGATTTAAAGTTTCTCGTGGGATCGTGCCACGGGCACCGAACATGAGCCCAGAAACTGTCCAATGTGTGATGTGGTATTGTGCTCCGAGATGCTGACAACAAGGCTCATATATGACTTGTTTTTCACGACACACCTCTTGTGGCTGTTGCTCATGCATCTCGAAACGGATTGTGGGATCAAGAATGACACCCTTATCCTTCTGCCGATCAATTATGATGATATCAGCACGTCTAGTAGAGCCATCAGAAGAGACGCAACCAACCTCCTCATAAACCTCATAGGAAGCATTCTGACGGATTGAAGCTGCGATGAGAGAACGAACCGTATTATGTGTGTTGATTCGGAGCAATTCTCCATGATGGCAGAAACCCAAGACGTGAGGAAGCGTTCCTTGCTCGTAGCATCTTCTGCAACGGGTTGAGTCAAGAGTTCTACCAGGGAGAGTACGTACAGGTATTGTATTACAGTTCATCTTAATGGCTTACGTCCACTGACTGCTCGAAAGTAGCTTTTTGGTTGAGATCCACGAATTACCCTTCTTCCAGTGAGAATAGAAAACAATACTTAATAAACTATCCCATACGGTACTCACTTTCCTTGGTTACATGTCACAACAAGATGCTTTTTTAAGTTGTCAACTGTCATAGTGAGCCGCCTGTCAGAGAGAACGTTTTTATGGTGGAAAAAAGATCTTTCTACTTGTACTGAAGTGATTGCAGCAAACTTAAAACAACTTATTTCAGAAGGACTGTCTCTACTTTCTTTCAGAAATCAGGAAAAACCGACTGTGTATTGTGTCAAAACGAGGGGTGTGAGAAGGGATTAGAGACTTCAAAGTACGCGTGACTTGTGCGTGCAAGCAACAACAGTAACGGGACCTGGAGACTTGCTTTTAATACTTCCCTCATCCCCTTTCTTTCGCTGGTAAACCCCGAAGTGACCTGAGCACTGAAGGTTATACCACAGTCTAGTATATACAGTCACGAAACTCAATACGTAGTAAATATGCAAACTTTAGATAGTTGCTCACCACTAGGATCGCTAATATCGCCTCATTACAGGCAATGCAAAATAGTACCGGCACAATCTATTGTTTCTAGCACTCTCAAAACTCAAGCTTCGTGATTGTATATAGTAGACTGTGGTTATACTGTTCAAGCATCTTTGTTAAGTTACATAAAAGATAGAATCGGTAGGGGAGAAAAGCTTACAACTTCTTGGAAACACATGTATTGCTGGAGAATAAGATTCTCAGAAAATAATGTATGAGGTGAATATACAGGGTGATTCTGGGCTGGTGTTACAAACTTTCAGGGATGATGGGGAAGGGCACATGTATCAATTTGAGATAAGGAACCCTGGTCCGGAAATGACTCAGTTGAAAGTTATAAGCAAAAATAGTTGTGTGGAAATGGAATTGTAATTTGGCACCACGTGCCTCCTTCCCTTAACTTTTAGAACAGTCGTGGAAAGATGGTATGGGTCGGATGTCTCCTACGTGGGTACTTGTCCCGATACAATCTGAGAGCTTGTCTACTGTTCCCATTGGCTCATCCGTATTCGAAAATCAGGTCTGCATATTCCGCTCTCGTGTACTCCTCCATTTCACTAGGACTGATCGACTGGACACTGCAACTTGTACACATACACTGCTGTCTACAGACGTGCATATCAGGACCGACCATGTCCGTTACACATTACGCTATCTGCATTGCTTTAGTGTAGTTTCCTGTCCCCATCCCTCAGACAGCGCACTGAATGGAATACTGTAAGTAGACAACGTAAACAACGTCAGATGACTACAGTATGTGTAAGAAGTACAGATAAATACATATAAATAAGGTGTACAGAGGAATAAAATTATTTCATTTCCACAGAACTATTTTTGCTTGTAACTTTCGACTCAGTCATTTCCGGACCAGGGTTCCTTATCTCAAATTGATAAATGTGCCCTTCCCCATTATCCCTAAATGTTTGTAACACTAGCCCGGAAACACCCTGTATATTTTTAATTTGTACAACCGTTCTTTTTTCTTTTTTTTTATATAATTGATATGTAGTTTATTTTAAATACATTACAAATATAGAAAATGTACAACGACGTAAAAAGGCTAAAAAAATAGGAATTTAAACTTACAATAGGAAACGGGGGCTAAAATAGGCAAGAAAGGTAAAATAAAAATTAGGCCTATCGTCCTCAAATGTGTGGAAACGTGTTTATCTCTAATAGGATCTTGTGTACATGAGTTTGTATAATTGTGTATCAATAAATGCATCTATCTGTCTATCTATCTATCTATCTGTCTGTCTGTCTGTCTGTCTGTCTGTCTGTCTGTCTGTCTGTCTGTCTGTCCGTCCGTCCGTCCGTCCGTCCGTCCGTCCGTCCGTCCGTCCGTCCGTCCGTCCGTCCACCCACCCACCCACCCACCCACCCACCCACCCACCCACCCACCCACCCAGCCATCCATCCATCCATCCATCCATCCATCCATCCATCCATCCATCCATCCATCCATCCATCCATCCATCCATCCATCCATCCATCCATCCATCCATCCATCCATCCATCCATCCATCCATCCATCCATCCATCCATCCATCCATCCATCCATCTATCTATCTATCTATCTATCTATCTATCTATCTATCTATCTATCTATCTATCTATCTATCTATCTATCTATCTATCTATCTATCTACCTACCTACCTACCTACCTACCTATCTATCTATCTATCTATCTATCTATCTATCTATCTATCTACCTACCTATCTGTCTGTCTGTCTGTCTAGCTACCCATCCACCCATCTATCTACCTAATCTATCTACCTAACTACCTACCTACCTACCTGTTTAAAAAAGACATTTTGCCTAACATCCGGGCTCTAGAATAAGCTTAGCTGTGGTGAAATATACAAATAAAAATCCGTTGTGCGAAAGTCCATGAAAGGTCAAAATCCATCATCAGTATGTGGCCTTATGTCCATTTATGAATAACATTTTGTAATTTTATTGTCCCAAAATATAGCCAAATTACCCCACATTTTTAAAATCCTGTACAACTTCGGGGTTAAATCGGATAGCTCAATTGTGGCTTCAGTGGTAGTTATTTTCATTTTATAAAATTTCTATAAACATGTAGTTCACATTAATATTAGCGATAATGTGGGTACCAGAGTGCTGCATTGGAGTTAAATCGTTCGCTTGAACTCGGTCGAGTATCGCACCCTCGAGTGAGATACGATCGGTCGTGATACGCTCGTAATAAATAGAAGTACAGTACAAGGTCATCTCACCGACGTGTCTTATCTTGTATGGAAGGCGGCAGATAAGATACACATAAGTTTTGCTCACACGGCAAAAATAAGGCTTTATTTTGTGCGTTTATGACAAACGTTTAATGGAACAGTCAATGGAACGTACCAAAACAGGAACATGAAGTTATAAATAAAATAGTATGAAAAACTTCGATATACAGTTATTATTGCTAATTAATAATTATTCAATATTTGATGTACCTTACATAGTGTTCCGCCTATATACTGCGACATTGTAGAAACGTTTTACAAAATATTATTGATATAGTAGTACATTAATAACAATATTAGTACAGAGGTAACGTCACAGAATATATAACAAAACGAATAATCATGCTGCACAACTCTTACAGACGCAAAGATTGATACACTAATTATTATTATTATTATTATTATTATTATTATTATTATTATTATTATTATTATTATTATTACTACTACTAATAGAAAACTTAATACAGTTCTTGCATTATTGTGATTGTGTTCTCCGTTTATAATAATTACATTGACATCCAATAACATCTATCAGATGTGGCAAAAACAAAATCACTCCTGTGTGGGGGGGGGGGGGTAACATTTACCTACAACATTTATATTACATTTTAAAGCAAGGTTTGTAGTTGTACTATGGAGAGGTTAGTTAAACACTGCAAAGTTTTGAAATGATAAACATCTATGATGTTACTACACAGTTCATCACTGTAACAAGAACGAATGTCTAACGCTCGGCTTATACCGTTCGAGGATTTATCGCTCGTGACAATTTTACCCATCAGGCATGTGCGCTACCTATCGGATTATGCTATGAACTACCTGGCGCTCGAGCGAAAACGTCCTATGCAGACCTCTGGTTGGTACATTCCAAGAAAAATGTGAAAATCTTTGAAATTATTAAAATTACCCCTCTTTACTCTTACAGTCTACTACGAAAACTACCACGTCAACAACAACGAAGATGATAATGAAACAACAATGATAATGACGATTTTAATGCCGTCGAAAATGGTAGTGATGACAGTCTGTATACTGTAGTCTGCATTTGGATGTTAGAAGTCGAATCTGTACCCATAGTTCTCTGAGAAAGCGACGGGTGCCAATCGTCTGTCGCTACTGTCAAGTGCTTAGATACAGGGGGAGATTTCTTCTTCTCCGTTTGATCATTTGGTTTACGTGAGACGAATTATTTAGCGGGGGTGATGAGAACTGCTCGAGTTAATGCGCTCCCGTGAAGAGGGGGGCATAATACGCGGAGAGATGAAATATCGGCTGGAATACTTAATTCGAACGACGGGACGAACGTGCAGCAACTAGTATGTGCAGAAAATACACCTTGCAGGAACTTGGTCGCTGGTTCTTACTTAGTTATTTACTGTCTTCTTTCTCTTTGTCTATATTTAACTATTATTATGACCTATTATTTTATTAGTTATTAAATTTTAATATTTTAATATTTGTTAAATATTCGCTCTCGTATTAATTTGTTACGTATTTTTATATTAAGTTATTTAGTTGTTTATAGCTTATTTATTATTGAAAATCTAATTATCGAATTCGTTATATTTTTGGACGTAATGCATGTTTGTATTTATTAATGAAAAGTAGTGACATATGTATGAATCATTAGCGGGATAATATTACCTCATATTCTATGCGTACAATCATTACGAAATTGGTAAAAAAAATAATTCCTAATTATCACCAAGTTGAGTTTAATATGCGCTACAGTACATCAGGTTTGATACAGGACAGTTAAGGACATTTCTCTGAGAGTAATTACAAGAAAAGTACTAGGAAAATATGGGAGAAAGGAACAATAAAAAGTAAGAATAAATATAATTGGAAAGTATGTAAAACAAGGTAGAAGGAAAGCACTAAAGAATAAAAGAAGAGAAACAAGGAAATGAGAAGGAAAAAGAGAAGAACAAAAGAAAAGAAATAACATAAGGAAAATAGGTAAGATATGAACAAAATAGGAAGAAATGAAATGAACAGAAGCAAGGAAGAAACTGAGGGCGAAAGATAGAAAAACAATAGAAAAAAATTGGTAGGAAAATTAAAATTTCACAATACTACAATATTATACAACATAAAATATTAATATTGCGATAGTTGTTTTCTTTACGGTCCGACAAGGTTTAATAAACTGGTGTGAGAAATGAAAGTTTTATATAATATTCTTATTGAATTTGATATTCTCAAGAAACTAGTTCGATTAATTAAAATGTGTCTTAGTGAAACTTACAGCAGAGTCCGTATAGGCCAGTTTCTATCTGATGCTTTTCCACTTCACTGCGGGCTAAAGCAGGGAGATGCACTATCACCTTTACTTTTTAACTTCGCTCTAGAATATGCCATTAGGAAAGTTTAGGATAACACAGAGGGTTTGGAATTGAACGGGTTACTTCAGCTTCTTGTCTATGCGGATGACGTGAATATGTTAGGAGAAAATCCACAAACGATTAGGGGAAACGCGGAAATTCTAGTTGAAGCAAGTAAAGCGATTGGGTTAGAAGTAAGTATATGATTATGTCTCGTGACCAGAATGTAGTACGAAATGGAACTATAAAAATTGGAAATATATCCTTCAAAGAAGTGGAAAAATTCAAATATCTTGGAGAAACAGTAACAAACATAAATGACTCTCGGGAGGAAATTAAACGCAGAATAAATATGGGAAATGCCTGTTATTATTCGGTTGAGAAGCTTTTGTCATCTAGTCTTCTGTCAAAAAATCTGAAAGTTAGAATTTATAAAACAGTTATATTACCGGTTGTTCTGTATAGTTGTGAAACTTGGACTCTCACTTTGAGAGAGGAACAGAGATTAAGGGTGTTTGAGAATAAGGTTCTTAGGAAAATATTTGGTTCTAAGAGGGATGAAATTACAGGAGAATGGAGAAAGTTACACAACGCAGAGCTGCACGCATTGTATCCTTCACCTGACATAATTAGGAACATTAAATTCAGACGTTTTAGATGGGCAGGGCATGTAGCACGTATGGGCGAATCCAGAAATGCATATAGAGTGTTAGTTGGGAGGCCAGAAGGGAAAAGACCTTTGGGGAGGCCGAGACGTAGATGGGAAGATAATATTAAAATGGATTTGAGGGAGGTGGGATATGATGGTAGAGACTGGATTAATCTTGCTCAGGATAGGGACCAATGGCGGGCTTATGTGAGGGCGGCAATGAACCTCCAGGTTCCTTAAAAGCCAGAAAGTAAGTAAGTAGTAATATTTGTTAAATATTCTCTCTTGTATTAATTTGTTACGCATTTTATATTAAGTTATTTAGTTGTTTATAGCTTATTTATTATTTAAAATCTAATTATCGAATTCGTTATATTTTCGGACGTAATGCATGTTTGTATTTATTAATGAAAAGTGGTGACATATATATGAATCATTAGCGGGATAATATTACCTCATATTCAATGCGTACAATCATTACGAAATTGGTAAAAAAAATAATTCGTAATTATCACCAAGTTGAGTTTAATATGCGCTACAGTACATCAGGTTTGATACAGGACAGTTAAGGACATTTCTCTGAGAGTAATTACAAGAAAAATACTAGGAAAATATGGGAGAAAGGAACAATAAAAAGTAAGAATAAATACAATTGGAAAGTATGTAAAACAAGGTAGAAGGAAAGCACTAAAGAATAAAAGAAGAGAAACAAGGAAATGAGAAGGAAAAAGAGAAGAACAAAAGAAAATAAATAACATAAAGAAAATAGGTAAGATATGAACAAAATAGGAAGAAATGAAATCAATAGAAGCAAGGAAGAAACTGAGGGCGAAAGATAGAAAAACAATAGAAAAAAAATTGGTAGGAAATTTAAAATTTCACAATACTACAAAATTATACAACATAAAATATGGACATTGCGATAGTTGTTTTCTTTACGGTCCGACACGGTTTAATAAACTGGTGTGAGAAATGAAGCTTTGCCAATGTAAGGTTTAACAGTGTACTATTCGTGTTGAAAATGGCATTTTATTCTGTGAGTGGGGAAGTTTACAAAGCAAGGCCACATGCAAAATAAAATCATTTTTAACATGTGTGTCATACACATTCTTTAGACAGTCGTTCGTCTGTACTGGTGTACAGACAATTTCCAAAACTTTTCCACTGTTATATTTCTCCTATCTACTAGGTAAACTTTATTGCACTAATAGCAAAAAAACGGCGTTGAACTGCAGATCCAGAGGTCTTCGGTTCAAATCTCGTGCCCCCTAATTTGTTACAATAAAATTACATTTAATTTTTAATTATTTCATATAGTTATCAATAAATTAATACTTGAAACAATTTATTTAATAATATGTTATTTCCTTTTAAGGGTGTTTGAGAAGAAGGTTCTTAGGAAAATATTTGGGGCTAAGAGGGATGAAGTTACAGGAGAATGGAGGGCGTTACACAACACAGAACTGCATGCATTGTATTCTTCACCTGACATAATTAGGAACATTACATCCAGACGTTTGAGATGGTCAGGACATGTAGCACGTATGGGGGAATTCAGAAATGCATATAGAGTGTTGGGAGACCGGAGGGAAAAAGACTTTTGGGGAGGCCGAGACGTAGATGGGAGGATAATATTACAATGGATTTGAGGGAGATTGGACATGATGGTAGGGACTGGATTAATCTTGCACAGGGTAGGAACCAATGGCGAGTTTATGTGAGGGCGGCAATAAACCTGCGGGTTCCTTAAAAGCCAGTAAGTAAGTATTAGATAAGACAATTTGTGTCAAAGAAATATTTCATAATGAAGGAAAAAGCAGTTTTTTATAATCGGCTTTTGAAAGTAATCAATGTCTGAAACCCCTTCACACGCACTATTATACACTATATTTACAAAATAAGTAGGCTATAGAATAAAATACCTTTCATTGCAATACACAATACTGTACATAATAGTGTAATAGTATATTACGATACAAGGTTAGGAAGTGATTTTTACAAAATCCAGGAAAAGTTTGAAAAACTCGCTTTGCCCTTTTTTGAATCTCGGAGATTTTGTAATGCACTTCACAAACGTGTTTTGTAAGATATAGTATTTTTGCACGAAAGTATATTTTAAAAATATTTTAAAAAATATTAATATACAGTACCTACGTACGTTAGACTATGAACAGCTGACTGATTCTCAGTAAGAAGTTTGTCATAGGTGTCGGTAGATGGAAGGAGTAGTTTTAAATACAACCCTAGAGCAGTTATTTGTAATATTTCAACATAACGTATCTAGGTTGGCAACTATGAATTCAGTAGAATAAACGTCCAATAGTGGCGACTGTTGCTATAACGACGAAAAAACACACTATCGTGCAAAGTAATGTTTGATCAATGCAGACCTACATTCTTTATCATACTTATGGCTAGTGTGTCCAAGTAATGTTTAATTTTGCTTAACGAATATTAAATTAACAGTCTGTTTATTTTTAACGCTTTGTTGATGTATTTTCCATTTGTTTAACATAATTTTGTTTAAGATAACCAACACTTAACTATAACGTCTGTTAGCACTATTTTAACTACTCAACAGCAGTTGGTAATGATTCTACACAAGTAAGACAATTTTTGATTGGCTAAAATTAATCTTTAAAGTCTATATTATAGAGTGAGTCATGAAACTTGCATAAAATGACAACCTGTTATAGTAGGCCACGCTCCATAAACAAACAGTTGACAAATGAATGTTGTAGGTGACGTGGTGAATAATAATTACAAAGTAAGGTTATATTTCCTCATTGCTCTTATGGATACGAAATACGAAAGAAATAAAATAACACTGATGTATTTAAACAGTCCAAAGTATTTTTTAAATGTTATATTACCAGTCATATGCTAAACATTCCCTACAGATAGACACAAAATATTAATTTCGCAACTTCTGTTCGAACAGCTGTGGAGACATCGGCCATATTTAACTAACTGTTAAACGAGTTGACTGGCGGAAATCCTACATTTAAAATTAACAAACTGTTAACTGTCTGTTAAACCAAACTGGTGTTGAAAACATACAATTTTATTAATTAGTTTGATTTAGAGTTTAACAGTCGTTAAATTTTCTAACAATAGTAGGAAAAACCGGCCATTAGTGTAAATAGTAAAAATAGCGTACTCTAGTTTACATAGTTAAATAATTTAAATTGTAAATATTAGTGTAATTGTTAAAGTGACCTATGTTTTGTTCTGTCCAACTTGAGCAAAGAAGAGTCGCATGAGCAGACACAAAAAATCTCAAGTAACACTTACAAAGCCAAGTTTCACCAACCCTTGTTAAATATTTAACATGACGTTAAGGCACTTTAACAGTAAACTTAACGGAAGTGGTGTTTCATCAACTGTTGTTACTGCTAACACCATGTTAAACCCACTGTTAAATTATCATAGCAGTTAAATCCTTAACGTCCTGTTACAGCGTGCATCATGGCTGCCAGAGAACAAATGTTACACGCCACATTATTATATCGAGATATATTTGCAGTGAAAACAATTAGCTGCAATCACTACTTCAGCATGTTTAGTTATTCAGAATAGATATGTTCATAAACACTAAAATGATTCATATTAATATTAGCACTGCACCCACAGCAAAGAGAAGATACAGTATGTGTTTATCAACGTAAGCATTTCTGTGATTATTATTTCGTATTAATACTTAGATATAATTGCAGATTTTCAAAACTATATTTCTTTATTTCATTGATTTAACAGTTCACATGTAATTATGACCAATGACTTGTGAAGATATGTTAGATATATAAGATATGAAAATAATGTTAACGCTTATTCAGCATCACAATAAAATTATTGTCATTTTCTATTGGTTCTATTTGATCCAGGATAATTGAAAGAATCTTCGTACAGATATCAACTTTGAGAGTGAAAGTACCACCGCCAGTTTTCAAATGTTCCACTGTATCTTGTGCATGACCCGTCTTAGCATTTCTTTTAATATTTTCATAACATTGATTTGTTTCATATTTTGCGTTTTCACATCCAAATGGCGATTGAAAATATTGGGTTAAAGAGACCCATGCTTGTTCCTTTTTCCTAATGAAAGTTCCATCACTACGTTTGAGCTCAATTACATTCATATAATTGCTGGATCTACTAAAATAATTATATTTCTCATATGAGATAAAATTGCTGCTCCTTACACTTTCTTTTTCTCGATTTCCGTTGTAATTATGTTAGTCTCCATTACTTCCATAATGTAAAAAATACAATTCTCCGCTAAAACAAATGACTACACCAACTAAAGGCACATTCAGGCCCAATTGTATAAAACTCCCTGACTAAAGATCAACTTTGATCGAAGATCGAAATGTGAACTGAGTTCAGGCACTTCTTCTATTGTATAAAACTTTTCTGCGATCAAATTCCCTTTGATTCAAATGCAATCTAAGTTCACGTGAAAAGGATTTGGCAACATCGCATAAACAGGTGAAATACGTGATGCGCGGACCATGTTATACAGGTTTGTTCAGTGTTGCCAATCTAGCGATTTTAACTCCTTTTCAACAACAATTTCTTTTAACTTTTATATTGCTTAAATAGAGATTTAGTGACCTTTTTAGCACCCCATAGTGACAAAATTTAATCTTTCTTTGTTGATAATGAGCAGGGAACGGATTTATATGGACTAAAAATATATGAAATATGTAAATATATATGTAGTTATTTTTACCAAAATATGGAATTAAATATGGATTTTTACCAAAATATGGAATTAAATATGGACTTAAAATTATAAAAAAATGACTATGTACGTTAAATATTGGTACATTTTAATCAAACTAAACAAAAAATATAATGGACGTACCTTATCTTCCAATGTAGTTTCAACAAAACACAATTTTTATTGTCTGTTACCATAACAATAGGTTACAAACATTTCTTTCAAGTGCTGAAAAGTGAATCTTCTTCTATTGTCTCTGAGGATAGATTTATACTGACTAAAAGAGCGTTCGACGTCACAAGAAGTAACTGGTACATAATTCAATTTCACAATGTCTGCTGGGGATAAGTCCAAGTTAATCTTCACTGTTGATTCACCACTCATCACAGCAACAACCTTTTGTAGTTCTTCATATCCAGGGTTTTTTGAAAGTACA
Organism: Periplaneta americana; assembly: GCF_040183065.1. Taxonomy (NCBI): domain Eukaryota; kingdom Metazoa; phylum Arthropoda; class Insecta; order Blattodea; family Blattidae; genus Periplaneta; species Periplaneta americana. The sequence continues at coordinate 182,547,703 of NC_091121.1, read as the reverse complement.
GTGTCCACCTTAGCTCTTACTGCATCTGCAACTTTACCTCTACCACGATTCAGTTGTTCCACAGTACTATTTATAATTTCAAAACTTTCAGATAGTGAAAGGTGCCTATTTTGGGGACTTTTGAGCGTTTTTATGATGCATGAAAATGTATGCTGAATGTGAGCTAAGTCATTCTTCACACTTATGTCACAGGTAACTGTTTTCGCAGTTTCAATTGAGACTGCATCTTCAGAGTCCAATGCAAGGAGAACATTGTTAATAGAGTCTATATGTTCGGCATAATATTCAACTGCTTCTAGCCATGTACCCCATCTAGTTAAAATTGGCTTTGGTGGCAATGGAATTTCAGGGTACATTTCTTTCAACACGTTAACTCTACTGGGAGCTTTGAGAAATACTTTTTTCACTGATGAAATCAACAAATCTACTTTAGGGAAATTGTCTCTGACCACTTCTGCCACACGATGAAATGCATGCGCCACACAAGTAAAATGAGTCAATTTAGGATATACAACAGATAATGCTTGTCCAGCTTTGACCATATAAGGGGCAGCATCGCTAATAAAGAATAACACATTATCGTACATAATGCCCTTTGGCCACAGGATACCCATAGCTTCGTTGAACAGTTTAACTATAGTTTTGTTATTGCACTTTTCTAGAACATCACAATGTAAAAGAATTCGTTCAGAATATTGTTCACTTAACAAACCGATAACTACATTACCAACAAGTCTACCTTCTTTGTCGGGAGTCTCATCAATGGAAACCCAAATTGAACTATCTTTAATTTCATCTCTTATCTTCTGTATTGTCTCATCGTAGATGGATGGAGCATACGTCTTCCTAAGTGTTGACTCATCCGGGATTGTATGTTGAGTATATTTTTCAAGGAATTCCCTGAAGACCTTATTCTTTAGTTTGTAGAGAGGAATATCAGCAGAGATGAGAGAACGGCACAGGTCGATGTTAAACTCAGATCTTACATTCGATGTTGTTGGTTGTGTTAAAAACAATTGTCTCTGCTTGGAATTTAGTTGTTTGTTGGCCTGATGTTTACTAGTTGTAATGTGTTGTTGCACCAGGAACTTTTGTGTAGATGATACTGCACACTGACACAAATTACAAAATAATATTTTATTGTCAGTTGATAAACCATCTTCTTTAAATTCTGAAATGTAACTTGTTAGTTTTGATTTTAAATTGACTGAATGACGTACTTTTGGCATATTTACCGTCTTTATAGTATGATTTACAAAACTGAACCTATGTGTACTCTGACTGGCATTTAACTGTTGAGCTGCACAACTGAAGTCTGTTAAAAATTTTAAATTAAATTAATACAGTTTTGTAACTTACTTTCCCATTGTTGATAGGACTGCTAATTTTCAAATAACTCTGATGTTAAAGGGATTACTGAACATGTGTTTAAATCTCTATTGTTGAAATGTATTTTTAAAAGTTAATGGAATTTTGTTTTGTTTTATTGTTAAACCTAATATAATATGGACTGTTTTATATGAAATATGGAAAATATATGGAAATTAACGAAAATATGTACTAAACTCTAAAATATGGAAAAATATGGAAAATAAAAGTAGGATTTTTCAACCCTACACATTGTGAAACATAAAGATAATGCAAAATATAAATTATATTAGCTTTATAAGTAAATATGTATTTACATATAAATCCTTTCCCTGATAATGAGAAATCTAGCGACTTTACAACTACGTTTTTGCGACTTTCCGTATACTCTGTTGGAGACACTGGTTTTTTGTGCAATGTAAATAATGGCGGGCAATAAGAAGAAGGTTGACTGTTCTCCGAGTTGTTATCATGTTATGGTGTTTGATACTGCTAAACATAATAAAGCTTTATAAAACGACAATTTTCGTTTAGTAATACAGTTAATTGAACATTTATGGATGTACCTATCATATTCATTAATTATTAATGGATATGATAGGTACATTCATAAATGTTCAATTAACTGTATTACTAAACGAAAATTGTCGTTTTATAAAGCTTTATTATGTTTAGCAGTATCAATCACCATAACATGATAACAACTTGGAGAACAGTCTTCTTATTGTCCGCCATTATTTACATTGCCCAAAAAAACCAGTGTCTCCAACAGAGTGTAATACGGAAAGTCGCCGAAAAGTAGTTGTAAAGTCGCTAGATTTCTCATTATCAACAAAGAAAGATTAAATTTTGTCACTATGGGGTGCTAAAAAGGTCACTAAATCCCTATTTAAGCAATATAAAAGTTAAAAGAAATTGTTGTTGAAAAAGAGTTAAAGTCGCTAGATTGGCAACACTGAACAAACGTGTATGACATGGTCCGCGCATCACGTATTTCACTTGTTTATGCGATGTTGCCAAATCCTTTTCACGTGAACTTAGATTGCATTTGAACCAAGGTAATTTGATCGCAGAAAAGTTTTATACAATAGAAGAAGTGTCTGAACTCGGTTCACTTTTCGATCTTCGATCAAAGTTGATCTTTAGTCAGGGGGTTTTATACAATCGGGCCTTAACATCATGGTACCTAACCATAGTACCTCAAATGGTTGGTGAAACACTATTATATTAACAGGGTGTTTAATTTTTAACAACACGTTAGTTAACATGCTGTTAGCGTTAGTTTAACGAAATTTGGTGAAACTGGGCCTTAACCTTGTAACCTCCTGGGTCAAAGTACGGTCCCTAGGCATTACTTAAGTTGTATTAGTGAGATTTTCATACCATAGAAAAGAAATACAATGTGGAAAATGGATGAGGAAAGACGGAAGAGGAATGGATAAATGAAAGTGAGCAAGAAGAGAGTGAACGGGAAAGCAAAAGAGCTTTCCCGCTCCAAATCTGTAGAATTTGTCGGGTGTCGGACTCTGATCCCTTTGATGATCAGCAGTCATCTGCCGGAGTAAGTTATCCCGCTGAATGTCCATTGTGCGCATGCCCTGCTTTGAGCACTGCAACATGCAGCATTGAAACTGTCCAAAACTTAGCGACTCCTATTGAATTCCTATTCTGATTTAGCACATCGTGCAGATGGGGAGCGAAGGAGAGGCTTTTGAACTGCATTCTATCAACATTCGAAGTCGCAGTATAAGATTTGGTAGTGGGGGAAGGGGGCAACTTTTTCTTCCTTATTTTGAAAGTGCAAAGTGGCCCAGACAAATTGCTCAGTCGGTTGTACCAACTTCAAAAGGAAAAGGAGAAAGAGAATTTCAGAAGGAAGGAGAAAGAAATAGCCCTGAATCTCGTGTGCAGGGGGGCGAAAATGAAATAAGAAAAGAATTCTTGTGATAAAGCAACTGTGAGTCAGGCAACGTGAAAAGGAAGGAAGGGAGAGAGCTGACTACAGCATGCTGGTTATGTGATGAGCTGAATAGTGTATTGTTTAGAAAATTGTTTTCGAAATCGTCTGCGTGAGAACGGGAGTGGATTGTTGTGTACTGATGTTTACGTGGAAAGGCTGTTATGACTCTTGTGTTAATTTAAAGGTAGGAAGTGTACTTCACTTTGAAATGTCAAAGATACTGCCGAGAGTTATTGTTCTTTATTTTATCTGCTGTCTCTTTTTTATCTCAATTATTTATTTCTCTTCTCTCTTTAAGCACTATATCCGAATTATGTTTCTTCTCTCTTGAATTTCTTCCATTTCTGTTGCCACGTGTTTTAGATATAAATTCTGCCTTTAACTCTCATTTTCAATATAAATTCTTTCCTCGTCTTTGTATTCACAGAGTCGCACAGTTCCGCCATTACGATAGTCAGCTTTCTTCCAACATTGTGATTTTCCCCCTCTTCTAAATGTGACGTGAAATTCAGGGCCTGCCTTTGCACACGCAGCTGTGAAGGCGCAGTTTCGACACTCCGTGAAACTCGAGGTCATGGGATAGATCCCTCGCAAGATCGACATGTCTTTCTTTTGTGTTGGGTGTTTTAGGCTGAGATCAGGAAATAGATGAACGGATCTATATTTTATTGGATACATAGCATAGTTTGTAGTATAATAATGTTGGCAAATAATCACATGGACCAAAAAGAGGGAAATAATATTTTAGCGTAGTAAAGATTATATTTTTTGTGCTACAGAATTATCTGTTATTGTTACCATTGATTATTAATGGAGAAAAATTAGTCTCCTATATTATTCGCCCAGCAGAGCATATATACAGTGGAATCCCGGCCACCAAGTCACTCAAATGAGTGCGCTCCTTGTGTGATGACTTACTTACTTACTTACAAATGGCTTTTAAGGAACCCGCAGGTTCATTACCGCCCTCACATAAGCCCGCCATCGGTCCCTATCCTGAGCAAGATTAATCCATTCTCTATCATCATATCCCACCTCCCTCGAATCCATTTTAATATTATCCTCCCATCTACGTCTCGGCCTCCCTAAAGGTCTTTTTCCCTCCGGTCTCCCAACTAACACTCTATATGCATTTCTGGATTCGCCCATACGTGCTACATGCCCTGCCCATCTCAAACGTCTGGATTTAATGTTCCTAATTATGTCAGGTGAAGAATACAATGCGTGCAGTTCTGCGTTGTGAAACTTTCTCCATTCTCCTGTAACTTCATCCCGCTTAGCCCCAAATATTTTCCTAAGCACCTTATTGTCAAACATTCTTAACCTATGTTCCTCTCTCAGAGTGAGAGTCCAGTTTCACAACCATACAGAACAACCGGTAATATAACTGTTTTATAAATTCTAACTTTCAGGTTTTTGGACAGCAGACTGGATGATAAGAGCTTCTCAACTGAATAATACGCATTTCCCATATTTATTCTGCGTTTAATTTCCTCCCGAGTGTCATTTATATTTGTTACTGTTGCTCCAAGATATTTGAATTTTTCCACCTCTTCGAAGGATAAACCTCCAATTTTTATATTTCCATTTCGTACAATATTCTCGTTACGAGACATAATCATATACTTTGTCTTTTCGGGGTTTACTTCCAAACCGATCGCTTTACTTGCTTCAAGTAAAATTTCCGTGTTTTCCCTAATCATTTGTGGATTTTCTCCTAACATATTCACGTCATCCACATAGACAAGAAGCTGATGTAACCCGTTCAATTCCAAACCTTGCCTGTTATCCTGAACTTTCCTAATGGCATATTCTAAAGCGAAGTTAAAAAGTAAAGGTGATAGTGCATCTCCCTGCTTTAGCCCGCAGTGAATTGGAAAAGCATCAGATAGAAACTGACCTATACGGACTCTGCTGTATGTTTCACTGAGACACATTTTAATTAATCGAACTAGTTTCTTGGGAATACCAAATTCAATATGAATATCATATAATACTTCCCTCTTAACCGAGTCTTATGCCTTTTTGAAATCTATGAATAACTGATGTACTGTACCCTTATACTCCCATTTTTTCTTCATTATCTGTCGAATACAAAAAATCTGATCAATAGTCGATCTATTACGCCGAAAACCGCACTGATGATCCCCAATAATTTCATCTACGTACGGAGTTAAGCTTCTCAAAAGAATATTGGACAAAATTTTGTACGGCGTCAACAAAAGTGATATTCCTCGAAAGTTACCACAGTTGGTTTTGTCCCCCTTTTTAAAAATAGGTACAATTATGGACTCCTTCCATTGTTCTGGTACAATTTCCTTTTCCCAAATAGCAAATACAAGTTTATAAATTCGCTATATAATGCACTTCCACCCTCTTGTATTAATTCTGCTGGAATTTGATCGATACCTGGAGATTTTGTACTTTTTCAGATTTTCTATCGCAATTTCGACTTCTGAAAGCGTGGGTTCGGGTATAAATGCCTCAGGACAGTTGACTTAATTTAATAAATGTGTCAATATATGAAGAGTCCACTGCAAGAATGATGGCTGTCACTTTCTTGTCGAAAATGAACCAAGACTGTCAATGCATAGCTTAAGACATATAGAATGTACATAGAGAGTTATATGGCATTAACACTGATAGTCATTGTCCAGTAATGATCGGAAAATCACAGTTAAGCTTTGAGCGCTAAGCATTTCAAACTTCCAATTGCTTCTCCTGCAAAATGTATTCCAAATGACATCCATCATTCTTGCAGTGGACTCTTCATCTATAATATTTTCGCTGTAAGAAAAATCCTAATATAAACAATATCACGTGACTGAAGTGAGGCTTCATTGGCCGCTGTTTGGCGCCATAGATTCTCAGTACGTGTTCCCGCCTACTGTTGTACATTCTGTTTCATGTTAAACATTTCCCGTTACTCGTCAAGTAGGCCTAACCTCACTACTATGCATTCATTTGCTTACGTAACATTTACTTTATAATTATTGCAATTAAAACTCATTTAACTTATTATATACATTTAAGACTATTTGTTTTTTTCGCTTTTGAGAGGGTTTCCACTCTTATGTTTAATAACCACACACACCGAGGATGCAGAAGCTATACTTCAGTACCACGTGCTTACGTGAGCTCAAGTGACGTCAGCTTGTTACAAGAACAGACTACCTCGGTATTACTGTTGGTATTCATCCGCGTTCATAGCACATAACAAAATATAATCGTAGCTTTTTTTTTACATAGCTTTTTACATATGAGTGAAGTTTTATGTTTCATCGTATTTGACAACTAGAATTCAATTTTTTATTTTCAAATAATAGAAGATGATAGTTTCCAAATACGGACTATATTTTCCTGAGTCATGCGAGTGTTTCGTCTAGGAGCCAATCACGGGTATGACAGCAACGTGCTTGTGTTTATATTAGGATTTTTCTTACAGCGAAAACAGTATATGTCGAACATGGAGTAAGGCCACTAAGGGAAAATACCAAAGGAGTAAAAATCGATCCGGTGCTGTGGATTGAGCCTTGGCGTAGCTCAGTGGTTAGAGCGCCCAATGTATAGAACTGGGGGTCCCGGATTCGATCCCCGCCGCCGGAGCGAATTTTCTTCATAAATAATATTATAGTGGTTATACGCACACTTTCTAGACATAATATATGGCTAAAAATCTCAGGTGGACCAAGGAAAAGATGTGTAAGTGAAATTGTGTTGGATGTATAGCATATTTTCCAGCTTTTTAATGTTAGAAAGGAAGCACAGATCGACCAAGAAACGAACTAAAAATTTTCGAATACGTGGTACACTCTCTAGTGAAGAATACGGTTCTAGATGTTTCCCCTCCTCTCTTCTCCCCGTGTAGTTCTTTCCCCTCGCTCCGTGCCGCGGTACAGCGCTTACAGAAGCCCGAGTTTCCGTTTCCCCGCGCCTTCCCTCTCGCTAGATGCGTGCGCAACTCCCTGACGCTACCAGAATCTTCTAACATGGCGCCACAGTGTAATATATTATATGTCAGTTATATCTCGAACACGGAGTAAGACCACTAAGGGAAAATACCAAAGGAGAAAGATTCGATCCGGTGCTGTGGCTTGGCGTAACTCAGTGGTTAGAGCGCCCAGTCTGTACGTAGAACTGGGGGTTGCAGGTTCGATCCCTGGCTCCGGAGCAAATTTTTCTTCATTAATAATATTTTACTTGTTATACGCACATGTCCACACCTGTGGAGTAACGGTCAGCGCGTCTGGCTGCGAAACCAGGTGGTCCGGGTTCGAATCCCGGCCGGGACAAGTTACCTGGTTGAGGTTTTTTCCGGAGTTTTCCCTCAACCCAATACGAGCAAATGCCGGGTAACTTTCGGTGCTGGACCCCGGACTCATTTCACCGGCATTATCACCGTCATTTCATTCAGACGCTAAATAACCTAGATGTTGATACAGCGTCGTAAAATAATCCAATAAAAAATATATACGCACATGTTCTAGAATCGTAATATATCGCTGAAAAGCTCAGGTGGACCAAGGAAAAGATGTGCAAGTCAAATTGTGTTGTATGTATAGCATATTTTCCAGCATTTTAATCTTAGAAAAGAAGCACAGATCGACCAAGAAAAGAACTAAAAATTTTTGGATACGTAGTACACTCTCTAGAGCAGTAGTGTCAGAGTTGTAAGCTCCAAAACCGGTTGTGGAGCTAGATCGGAGCTTGAACTTGCTTATGTCTGTGGAAACACCGAAGCACGCAACCAGTCTAGTGGAGCGCTCCGCTCTGTTTAGCCCATGTCTGACATCGCTGCTCTAATGAAACAGTAATGAAAAAGAAACACAGATAGACAAGGAAATAGATGGAAAGGTCAAATAATATATTGATGGCACAAGACATTGTCTAGCCTTAACATATTGTGACAGCCACTTGAGATTCGATCTCACGACCAGCAGAAGGAAGTGCAAGGTCGGCCGTGACAGGCAGGTTGCGCGCGCATCTGCTTCCTGGGGCATGTGCTGTGGTGGAGAGAGGAGAGGGAGCGACCGCGGCAGAGATGGGAGATATCCAGATTATTCGAGATCACGAACTCTCCAAAAATTATGGTTTGGTTATAAAAGAGAAGACGCAAGTGAACGTCAGTCAGTCAGTAAGTCAGTGTTGTCACAGTCAGTGGACAGCAAGCCAGCCTTGTGTACCGGACTTGAGTGTGTGTCCGCAACTGTGTGAGCATCCGAAGACCTGAGTTCGAGTGCAGTAGACCGCAGTTGGAGGGACCTGAGTTCGAAGTTCAGTGTACTGTCTCTAAGGTCTGGGGTTCGAGATACTGTGAACTCGATTGACTGAGCTAGAAGAACTGAGAACTGACAGTTCTGATCTGTAAGTAGTGCTTTGTGAACATTAGTTAAAATTAACAGTTCATTGTTGTTCTCAATATTCCAAGTGAATTGTCATTGTCGTCTGTGGAGTGCAATAACGAATACTGTGTTGCTGTGTGGAGAGCAAATCCCATTGTTGACGGGAGTGGAATTAAATTGTAGAAGGTGAAGAGTTATTGTTGGAAGAATAAAACTACGTTATTGTTTAGTATAAAATTTACAATATGATGTAGAAGAAGAAGAAGAAAATAAGGACAAAAGAACCTTAGCATTTCATGCAGTGTTCATAATGAGTTTAGTTGGGATCGAGCGAGTTAAGTTGGAAATGGGTGCAATGGCTGTTCATTTGTAATCGTGTTGCGATGTGTTAGAATTCAATAATTAAGGCTCTCTGGGACGCAACCACTGTGCGTGCGGGGGCCCCTGATTGCTGCGATCCCGCCACACAATACGTGCTCAACCGCGCCTTTGTCAGGCAAGCCATTTATCATGGGCTTTATTCCCGAATTGTGCATCACATAAATTGGCAGACGCATGATTTCCCCATAAAACTCTTTTCTTATGTTGTGCCGATGGTAGATGAGGACGACCTTCCAAAGTTCCTTCAAATATTCTATGTCTGTGCAGGGAAGAACAGCGTGAAACTGTTGCCACGGAAAACAAAACATCGTGATTTAAAAAACAATAGCTAAACAATGTGAGCTTGCACAAGACGGACACGTCTTTAAGCAGAATGTAACCTTCACTAATGTAGGGTTTATATTATCTAGCAGACGATGTTATACAAGTCACGAAAACAACCAGAGTATTTTTTGTCCAGAAATAGCATTATTAAATTGAATAGCTATTTGTTAAAAGGGCCAAAGTCACATTTTTTTTTTTCGAAAATTACTTTCTTAGCTTATAATGTTCTTTGAACATAGAGACATTGATTTATGTTACAAGAACCGACAAATGTCCACCGTATGTGGCAACTAGACAGCATTCAATATCGCAATTTTTGTTAAAAGGACAGTAGTGTACTCTCTTTCCAGCTAAAGATTGAAGTAAATGTAAATAAATACACGTGGCATAATGGTTCCTGATTGGCTATTGAACGCACAACGCCTCCAAACTCATGGTTGTCATCTTTTTCCTCATATTAAAATAGTTCCTTCTAAAATAATAAAATGTATAATATACATGGAATACGAATGAATTAAACATGCTTATAAGAACACTTTCTTACGATTTAAACAACATGTTTATATTAGTGGTTTCAGACATTGCATGTTAAATCATTGTAACGCATATTATGGCAACGCGCATGCCTAATAGGCATTAAATCCCTCCCAAGGTGAATTGCAGCTTCTCAGAGCACATCAGCACAGCTGGTAAACACAGTGCAGGATTCAGTGTTGCCAACCTCAAATAAATTTCTGTAGAATTAAAGAAATTCTCCACTCTTCAAAGAATAGCATTTAATCAGGAATCTACAGAAAAAGAAAATCCACTATTCCCAGTAGGGAAATAATAAATATTAACCCTGTGTGAGAATTTTACGGGTTAGTTCAATGAATGTGTTGAAATGTCTGCAATATATCAGACGTTGGCTGCCCTGCTTGCTCACTTGCTGAAAATAATGCGCCCTGATGGCTGCTTTGGTAGCTAGCTTGCGAATGCGGAGTAATACATTTCGGTTTTGTTTACGTCTACTTCAATCTTTAGTTGGAAATAGTTTAGGAAATCTGCTCTTTTAACAAACAACATTATGCATTTGGAAACTTAGATGTTGGCTAAATTAAATAATAAATAAGTAAATAAGAATAATAAATAAATGAAATGAGCAAACTTTATTCTATCATAAACATGAGATAATATTTTTCTATATATTAATAATTCATTTCATAGTTTCAGTTTACAATGCGTTTATTTTAGCTTTCATACACGCACATCTTAGATTTTTAACAGCAACTGTTTCGTGCGCTTACGTCTCTACTTCGCTATGCGAAGCCTGTAACAAAATATTATACAGGGACATCATTTTATTTTTACTTGCATTTTTATTGTACCTGCATTTCTGAATGTACTTCACTCCCGCCCCTTCACTAATGTCCTTGCTCCCGTCAGACACACAAACTTACGGCCGCTGTTGCATTCGAAGTCTTCAAGCAGTGAAGTAAACACTGCAGTGTATAGTGTGTTTCATAAATATGATTGCGTTTTCTATAGAAGAAAGAACCTATATTAATAATATCGTACTAAAAATTATATTCAAGAAACGATAAATTCAATTTCATAGAATATGCTTCAAAATGTTTTTAATAATATACGTACTGAATTGAAGCCTGCATTTTAATGAACGGCAACCATTTTCAGCAACTTGTTTAAAAATTCAGATTAGCTTTTTTTTGAATTGAGGTGGCTAGAAGCAAAGGAATGCTAGTGACATTTGTAATAACATGAGTTAAGTGCATCCAGTGTAAGAAAAAGTATCTAAAATTTTAGTGGCAAAGGGATATTTTAATCGCACCACACATTAAAATTTAAATAAAAATTTCACCGATTTTACGAAAGCTTAAATATTTAAACCCCATTTTCTCAAAAGTAACTTAAGTGCACTTACAGCCCTTTAATTATGAGCCCCTAAATTTAAATGCACTCTCTATATTGTATGTTAACACCAATAATTAATATGCTAAATAAAGTAGACATTACATAACGAACATAGCCGCCTGAAAAGTTGAGTTTTTGAAAAAAAAAAATGTTACTACTCTACTGTATTTTGATAAATTCCGTAAAAGTGATGATCAAACTGAAAATCGTAATATCGTATTTCCCTACAACATAAATGAATACACTACTTTTCTCTCCACCTATACCTATTAAAATGATTTGTTTACATATTGCACTAGTAACATCAAACTCTTGTAATGGAAGGGGGCAACAGTGTTTCCGAGTATAGCCAGGTTAATGTTAAAAATGTTGGTAAAAATAAAGTGATGTCCCTGTATATCAGTCAATGTAACTATCACATCACGCCCATACTTCTTAACAGTTTCTAAGCATTTGTTAATGTACAACTTCATCACACAATACTATTGTATTTCGTAACTTCTAACTTGTGTATATGAATTAACAATTATTGTTAACTAGCCGTACCCGTGTGCTCCGCTGCACCCGTTAGAAATAAATATAAAGTAATTACATAATTAAAATAGGACGTTTGATCCAGGGAACATTCGTGTTTGTTAGAAGGATAAATCGTTAAAATGTTACCTAATTTAAATTGCATCCAAATAATTAAAATGCGATCATTTTGGTCCAGAGAGCACTCATTTGGTGCAATGACAATTCCTTTAACATGTTTCTTATTTGTTATTACATGCAACCATAGTTTAATGAAGATTGACATACCATTTAGTTTTAATGTGTATACTTCATATTACTTGCTATATGGTTCCATTGAATTATGGTAATAACTTAATTTTAACCCTTGTTTTCTACGTATTCAGTAAATGGCTCTTGGCCCACTATGGTTCTGAACCCTTCAAATAACTTAAAAAGTGATACAGCATAAACAGTGATATGTAATTATATTTCTTTCTTTCGAAAATGTGAGAATTCACGATCCCCTATGTACCATTGCCATGGAATGAATAAATGTGTTTTTTCTTCCTACTCAAAAATTTTATATTTTGCACATAGGAGTTGCTGCAGGATCAACAACGCTATAATCTGAGGCGGCGGTAAAAATGTATTGTATTATTATTTTAAAAGTCTTGTATATCCTTAAATTTCACTCAGAAGTTACTGTAATAACATTATAGCATTATGTCCATCTACAGAAACTACACTTTCCAATGGTGAAATAATAATTAAAAAATTAATTAGCTTCCGATATTACTTCATACAACCACAGAAACATTCTCTGTAGGCTATGTTTAATAGCTTTCGATTGTTGTTGTCCAAGGCACCTTATAGACGAAGTCATTTGTTTTTATTTCAATACAGCGCCTTAGATGGCGTTGTTATTGTAATTTTAAAACCCATTTATCTCATTAAATATCAGTCCTATCAAAATGTTGTATAGAATAAAACTTATCGGAAATTATGTTTAAAGAAACTTTTGTTATGTAACATTTTTCATGAAAATTAATAATAAGGGAAATATTTCGATTTATTTAATTCAGGCCCCCTTATAACCCTCCTTTTAAATAAAGTATTTTGAATGTCGTATAGCCTAAAATCTAAGTTACAACGAACTTAATTCATATTCCAATTTTCATATAAATCGGTTTAGCCATTATCGCGTGAAAAGATAACAAACATCCAGACAGACAGACAGACATAGAAACAAAAATTTCAAAGAAGCGATTTTCGGTTTCAGGATGGTTAATTATACATGTTAGCACCAATTATTTTTGGAAAATCGAAAATTACCAGAAAAATTTTGGGTACAGATTTATTATTAGTATAGATGTTGGCCCACCATATGATTTGCATATCTATTTGATATAGTGTATTTCTTAAACAATATTCATTATTTGCAGTTGTGTTTAATCTCCACACAAAATACTACACTGGAATCATGTGGTTTTCCATCCATTGCCACAGACTGTTCAACAAGTTTTAGCCCACACTTTATTTTAATATTTTGTTGATGTAACAGCTTATATAACCATTTCATTAGTTTTAATCATATTTTATCAGTTTTACAATTTCACTTTGCAATAGAAGTTTGCAACTCGTTTAGTATTATATTATATCAAGATTATACACATGCACACTCTAATCCAGCGGTGGCGAAAATACTATCGTGTGCCGAGCCGCTGTGTAAGCTGCAACGTGCATAACACCTGTGGAGGGAGGCGGACACCCGAAGGGGAATTGAAGCAACTGTCTGACATTAACGGTTTTTCATTTTCCTTACGTCAGGCACTTAAATAAAATTATATACAGTAGAAGGTTACAAACTAATGTTTAGTATGTGTAACGAAGAAAGAAATGAACAAAAAAACATAGGACACATTATCACAACCTAAAATTAATTGTCTTCAGAATGTCTCTGCGACAAAGTTTCAAAATCAGGAATTATGTCACTTACTGCCAGTCGTAGTTGATCACGAAGGTATTTGTCTGTCAGTCGTGATCTAAATTTGATTTTTACTATTTTCATTGTTAAAAATAATTTTTCACAAACGTAAGTTGTAGCGAACATGGCTTCAACAGAGCAAGCGAAAGAACGAAGCTTCGGGTAATTATTTTTTGCCAAAGATTTGAAAAGTTCAACATTTGTCAAGTCCTTACATCTAGCTTTCATTTAACATTACATTGTAAATATGTGAATTTAAATTGAAGACCTAACCGCATTATTCGTACATCTGCTGAAAAAGGATCGACGTACAGCGATGATGATGATGATGATGATGATAACAACAACAACAACAACAACAACAACAACACTTAACCTTTTAATGTTTCATCAGTAACATGTAGTAACTTATAATGCCGTTTTATGTTATACAACCGTTTTCCTCGTAATACTTGTGAACAAATCATACATTTAATATTGTCATCATACTGCAAGCAAAAAAATGCGTCCTCCCATCCTACTTGAAACTTTCGTTTTTATTGAGGTACATGGTTTCGAATGAGATATTGCGACGCCACTCGCAAGTCAGAGACAAATATACATGGAACGGAGTTTGACTCCAGTGAGTGAGAGAATGGGGTTTGTAGGTAGGAAGCGAGAGAAATGCACTGCGAGCCACAATGTGCTCGTGAGTCGCATTTTCGCCGCGGCTGCTCTAATCTACATGTATTTATGTATTCAAGGACTTAGCTTCCGAAGATGACTGAATCTAGTCGAAAACGTTAAACTCAAATAAAAATGTGACAAATAACTTTATGTTAATTGTTCTGAAGATGAGCATAGACGGACCTTGTTTATCTTCATTTAATAGTTGTTTTGTTTGGACAAAACAATTGACGGAAGAATACATTATTAACTGCATGATTACCAATATAAAATGTACTATTTCCCGCTGCCCACCTTGCTGTATTAAATGGAAAGTTTGGAAATAAGATTGGTGAAATTCGAATGTCCAATAATGGAAATTATATTAATGGAAAAACAAAATAAAGGACATTGGCATAATAATGACATCTTACGAAAGTTCATTTTTTGTAAACCAATCTAATAATACGCACTGTTTTGTTATCTATAAGCAGCAGGGGGTACCGAACACGACATATTTGTTGTTTTGCTGGAAAAGGGGTGGGGGTGAACAGGAGGAGGGGGACGCGGAACTGGCTTATTTCATAGCTGTATCGCCCGGCCGGCTACTTGTGTATGCAAAGTGCTGGCGGTCTTGTCCTACAAACCAGAGCAAACTCACCGCGGACTCTGTCCTGCATCCGATCCTACCGGGTGATTACAAATTAAACCTTCACTGTCAGATTTTTAATCCCTCATCTTTACGTCTCCAAGATCTGTAAAATGAAAATTATTTTCACCAAACTTGATACAAAATAATACAGTATAAAAGAAGAGAACAAAAAAGTTCTTGCCTTAAATATAAAACTGAACCAAAAATAGGCCGTGAATTTGGAACAGAAGTTATTTATTTATTCATTCATTCATTCTGGTGTAGTTAAGGCCATCAGGCCTTCTCTTCCACACCACCAGAAGTTACATACATTTTAGAAAACATAAAGACAAGTATTAATTTCTCCATTCTGTGTGCGAAATATTTTTAAATGATACGGCCTATATGAACATTTATTCCTAGAGTTCTTTCCAAGGACGGCAGGTCTTTCACTACAAGCCCAGTTTCCTCCAGTCTTTCCTATTTTCTGCCTTCCTCTTTGTCTCCGCATATGATCCATATATCTTAATGTTGTCTATCATCTGATATCTTCTTCTGCCACTAAAACTCTTCCCGTTCACCATTCCTTCCAGTGCATCCTTCAGTAGGCAGTTTCTTCTCAGTCAGTGACCCAGCCAATTCCTTTTCCTCTTCTTGAACAGTTTCAGCATCATTCTTTCTTCACGCTCTCTTTCCAACACAGCTTCATTCCTTATTCTGTTTGTCCATTTCACACGTTCCAATCTTCTCTATAACGATATTGCATGTGCTACTAATATCTGTTTCTTTACTTCGTCGTAATACCCATATTTCAGCCCCATACACTACCACACTTCACACAAAGCACTTCACTAGTATTTTCATTAGGCACCTGATGAAATTGAAGTAACTAGGCTTGTGAAATGTGAACGTAATTAATATTTGATATTAATACCGGTATTAATATTAATAACAATATATAATTGTCCACACCTGTGGAGTAACGGTTAGCGCGTCTATCCGCGAAACCAGGTTGTCCGGGTTCGATTCCCGGTCGGGGCAACTTACCTGGTTGGGGTTTGTTCCGGGGTTTTCCCTCAGCCCGATATGAGAAAATGCTGGGTAACTTTCGGTGCTGGACCCCGGACTCATTTCACCGGCATTATCATCTTAATCTCATTCAGACGCTAAATAACCTAAGCTGTTGATAAAGCGTCGTAAAATAACCTACTAAAATAAAAAAAATATATGTAATTCAGTTGTGTTGCGTTGTGATTCCAATTCAACACTATATTCAGGTAAATGTAATTAAATAAGATATAACCTATATACCTAAGCACATTTGGTATGAAACATACACGTGGCTAATGGACAGAAATATATTTCTTAGTGTTCAGATTTTTATTAAAATTTTCAAGAGGGGAAATAGCTTGGTAGAGACTTAGGAGTATGTATTTTAAGTAGGGCATACATTTCAAAATGGTATTCTGTTTTCAGAATTCATACTAATCGTTTCACGTGATCAAACAAAATACATTTGTGCGAGATCGTGCGTATTTGCTTGTTTTCCGCACAGAACCAATACGCGGTAAGTGTGAAATACCACATTCAGTATTCCCAACGTAACACACATAACAATTTCCCTCTTCTTACCGCTTAATTTGCGACATTCATTTTACTGCTTTAGGCTTTTAACATATTATTTTTAGAGACGTTTAACATAGTAATAATTATAAATTGGAAACTTACCACTGCAATTTCACCTAAATTGCAATGTTAATTATTGTTTTTAAATATTTGCAAAAAATTAAGTAAAGTCTACTACTCCACGAAACTTATTGCATTCCTGATACAAGTAACATTAAGGAAGCCGTGAAAAAATCAACAAGATTCCAGATGCCGATGTTATTACTGCAATATGTTATATAAATAATATTGTTAAAACATTAAAATGAAAAACAAATCATTACATAAACCTTACCGTTTGTTTTAAGTTCGCATTTATAGACTGGGGGAAAAAAAAAGACAGACGTATATCACGGCCTGCTGGAGTATAGTAAACACAGAAAATATTTTACAGCAACAATGTAGAAGAAAGATATTTTGGTGTTCCGAAGTTGGCGTCATTAAACAGAAACCAACATGGAGATTTCATTGCAACTAATTAGAAATTCGTCTTTCAGGTATGTAATAAACGATCTTCGCACAAAATAATGTACGATACACGAGCGGTATGTTTGTTTTCATGTTCTCGGAAATTAAAAAAGCTCAACTATGTTTCGCTTTTTCAATCTTTTCCTAGAACATGAAAACGTCAACATACCGCTCTTGTAACGTATATTACTATTTTAGGTTAGGTCTCGTGAATCGTAAACTGTTTAGTCAAAGCAATGAATTTAATGTTGTCAGACAAAATACATTTTAATATTAGATCATACTAATCTACTAATTAGCACTATAATGTGCGAGGGGTCCAGGAAGGAAAATATACTCTTTCACAAATTATGGAACCATTTAGAATATATCTCCCAACATAAAGATGAGATCTGGTAAAGAAGTAAATATGCAATACATTGTTATTGTTTATAGTATAATAATAATAGTAATAATAATAAAAAACGCTTACACTAAAATAGAACAAGGGATCATTTCACCTACGAATAATAAAGCCACAAATTATCCAAGTAAGTTTTTCTTCTAATTTAGAGGCCAATAAATTGGACGGAAGAAAAGATTGGTAAAAGTTCTCAGAGCGCCTGCAATATGCGACAACTTCTCTGACTTACGACGTACGCGGGTAGAAGATATATCAGGCGATTCTGAATTGTAGAAAACTGGGTAATAAAATAATGGCTTTATGTATATCCTTTGAAAACATTATTTCTAAAGATTATTTCGTCTTCAGATATCGGTGAATAAAACGCCACTAATAATACTTACATTGACAAAAAATAATGGAGACAC